>NW_027468954.1:5000-7500 GCF_051014615.1 Bombus vancouverensis nearcticus
CTGTCTATCCTCGTTGTCGTGAGTCGGACACCCGTGCCGTCGCTAGAGTTTTTCAAACTCTGCTTCTGGATATTGGGACGAAAGACCGCGCGAGGACGACGGATTCGAGTTCCATCGAATTTTTGATGTACACACTACCTGAACGAGACTTAAAGTTTCATATAATATACCGTTCAGAGGGGACCGGCTGTCTTTCCTCGTTGTCGTGAGTCGGACACCCGTGCCGTCGCTAGAGTTTTTCAAACTCTGCTTCTGGATATTGGGACGAAAGACCGCGCGAGGACGACGGATGCGAGTTCCATCGAATTTTTGATGTACACACTACCTGAACGAGACTTAGTTTCATCCAGTTTGTCGTCTATCATCGCATATATATAATATACCGTTCAGAGGGGACCGGCTGTCTATCCTCGTTGTCGTGAGTCGGACACCCGTGCCGTCGCTAGAGTTTTTCAAACTCTGCTTCTGGATGTTGGGACGAAAGACCGCGCGAGGACGATGGATGAGAGTCCCATCGAATTTTTGATTTACAAGACACACACACTACCTGAACGAGACTAAAGTTTCATCGAGTTTATCGTCGTCGCATAACCCGTTCGGAGGGAACCGGCTGTCTATCCTCGTTGTCGTGAGTCGGACACCCGTGCCGTCGCTAGAGCTTTTCAAACTCTGCTTCTGGATGTTGGGACGAAAGACCGCGCGAGGACGATGGCTGCGAGTACCATCGAATTTTTGTTTTTTTTTTTTAAAAAAAACATCACCCGAACGGAGATGTGTTCTATCTTTCGTCGATTTTTCATGCTTTCAGTCGTCGCGTGGTCGCCATCCGTTCGGAGGGGATCGCCGGCTTCGAAACCTCGATGTCGTGAGTCGGACACCCGTGCCGTCGCTAGAGTTTTTCAAACTCTGCTTCTGGATATTGGGACGAAAGACCGCTCGAGGCGGACGGCCGCGCAAATCCCATCGAATCTTTACTATCACCCGAACGATGGAGAGATGCACGCGCGCTGTTTCTTGAATAATTGGACGAGAGAGTAGAATCAAACACATATAAAACATGGGCTAGCCACCGTCCTTACTCGTTCGCGAGATCGTGTGCTGTACAGAGGATTCAGAATCGGGTGTATATATCCCCGTCGTTTCCTGACGAACGGAGCTTCGATCTCGATGGTTGTTATATATCATAATGTACTTTACGCCCGGCCGGCGAACGCGCGTATCTTCGCGCGTTCGTCGGTTTCTATTTTTTCGAACGTTTTTGTGTCGTCAATCCTATGGCGACTTCTGCGCGTTCGATTCCCGTTGGTCGAACGTGACGGAACTCGGCTTCGCTAGAACCGAGAAGAGTACATTTGAGTATTGAACTGTTGCAAAATTTATAAAAGATTACCCTGAACGGTGGATCACTTGGCTCGTGGGTCGATGAAGAACGCAGCTAATTGCGCGTCAACGTGTGAACTGCAGGACACATGAACATCGACATTTCGAACGCACATTGCGGTCCACGGATACAATTCCTGGACCACGCCTGGCTGAGGGTTGCTCACGTAAACCTAAGACTGCTTGCGTTGCGTATCGTTACTCTCCGTATCTGTCTCTCTCTGTCCCTTCTTGCCTTAACAACCCGCCGTCGTTCTTTATATAAGAGAACGTTTCAGAGTCGGACGAAGGTACAAGAACGAGGATACGAATAAGAGCGGACGGAGAGAACATACGCGACGTACGAGCGATTGTTGGACGCTCGTCGGCGTTCGTCGCGGTCGTGCAGAGACCGTGCAAGTCGTACGCATGCTCGATATATAATCTATCGTGTTCACGGGAGACTACGAAACTCTACCTCTGTCTCTCTCTGTCCCTTCTTGCCTTGACAACCCGCCGTCGTTCTTCTTAAAAACTGTAAGAGAACGTTTCCGAGTCGGACGAAGGTATACGAAGGGATACGAATAAGAGCGGAGAGAACCGTCACGGACCTGCGTGAGTGCTCGCGGCGTCGTGAGTCGTCCTTACGAGGGCGACCGCCCGCTTATGCACTGCTTCGTGTATCGGTTATCGAACGTATATACTCGTAGTGTTCTCCTCGTGACCGATTTTTTTTTCATATCAGGCGATATATGCTACGTTTGCCGGTGTTCGACGCACGAAGGTCCGCGCCCCCGACGTCGTCTTAAACGAATATTATATTTGGCGAGACTGAGAGAGAAAGCAAATATGGGAACTCGGTCGAGAGAGGAGAGAAGAGAGAACCAAAAACCTAAACTCGATGGCGTGCGAAACTTTGCCATAATCTACCGTCTTTTCTCAAGACTCTCGTACAGCCCCAGGGATCGAATGCCCACTCCGTCTCTTCGCGAAAGCGACTGACAACAACGAGGACCGTCGCATCGATGGGTCGTCGTTGCGTTTTACACGCTCTGTGCTTTTTTACAAGCTCCGAAAGTATCAGCCGTAGATCCGGGAACGCACGCGCGAGATTTCTTCGAACGCTCTGACGACTTAGGGA
>NW_027468954.1:12500-27500 GCF_051014615.1 Bombus vancouverensis nearcticus
CACGAGCGGCATGCGCACCCTGCCGTAAGAAATGTCAAAAGGAGGGGAACGGACCCCCCTGAGAAAAAATGGACGGCGGAGGAGTTGGCTCAGTTGAGGGAACTTTGGGAGATATACAAAGACCACAAATTCCCCAACAAAATGATCAGTGAGATCCTCACCAGCAAGACGATCGAACAAATCAGATACCAGCGTAAAAAGCTGAGGCTGATTGGTGAGGAAACAAGTTCCCAAGAGCCCACTCAGGTGACAGAGGGAGGGTGCGATCCCGTTGATCCAGGCAATGCGTGTTTCGAAGAACCTGGAGTCAGCGGTCTAGAATATGAACAGTGGAGACTCCAGCTAGAGTCCGCAATAATGACACAAGTCGAGGTGCCACCTGTTTTAAGGTGGGTCCACACTCGACTGATGACAATCTGGGTCTCTCTCAAGGGAAATAGGGAAGCCCTTGAGAGTGCTATAAATGAATTTTTAGAATTCACGCTCTATGGAGCCATAAAAGAAATTAATAGTAAAAAGAGGGCAAGTTCAGTTAAGAACAAGAGGATTGGTCACCAAGGAAAGAAAAAAGGTAATAGAAATGCTAGAAAAAGATACTCATACGCTCGTTGCCAGGAGTTGTTTACAGAAAATCCAAGGAGGTTGGCCGATGCCGTAATAAATGATGATCGGGCCTTCCTCCAACCGGCTAGGGATCTGCCTGATGCCGAGGAAGTGAGGAGGCTTTATGAGGATTTATGGGGCCAGACAGGACCTGTTGAAGCCCCCGTCCCAGGAAGTAGAGCCTCTGAGCTTTCCTTATGCGAGGTCTTCCCGCCAATTGCTGTTGAGGATGTGGCGGAGAAATTGAGCAGAATAAGAATGAAGGCTGCAGCAGGACCGGATGGCTTCCAGAAGGAACACCTTCTGATCCCTGGCCTGCCCACCATTTTAGCTATATTGTACAATATCTTACTTTATTGCTCCTATTTTCCTCCTATATGGAAGGAAAATAGAACAACATTAATACCAAAACCAAATAAGTCGAGCAGCCTGGTCGAGAATTGGAGGCCTATAACTATAGGCCCCATTCTCGGCCGTATTTTCTCCTCCATAATTGACGGGAGGATAAGGAGGGGCATTGTGTTGAATCCAAGGCAGAAAGGATTCACCGCTGAAAGCGGTTGTAAAATAAACATCGACCTGTTGAGCGCTGCCTTGGATTATAGCAAGAAAAAGAAAGGCGGGGTATTCACTATTGTGGATATCTCCAAAGCCTTCGACACAGTGCCCCACTCGGCAATCGTCCCCTGCCTAAGGAGGAAGGGCGTGCCGCTCCCCATTACTGACTTGATCAGGAACATGTATAACGAGGGCAAGACCACAATAAAATCTAAAAACAGCACCGGGGTCGAGATTAAGATCCTCAGGGGAGTTAAGCAGGGCGACCCTTTGTCACCGCTGCTATTCAACCTGTGCTTGGAGCCACTGCTGGATTTGATCGAGCAACAAACCAGCGGAATAAACGTGAATGAGACAAGAAAGATTCCTGTCCTGGCTTTTGCTGACGACGTAGTGTTGCTCGGCGCCGATATCGGGGAAGCGCAACGCCAAGTGGATGTGCTTGACGAGTATCTGAACGGCCTCGGTATGACCATCTCAAGGGATAAATGCCAGGCATTTCAAGTAGTCGCAGAAAGGCGTACTTGGTTCATCAAAGAACCAAAAATTAAACATGGGAACAACACCATCCCAACAGTCGATCCTGACGAAGCCTTCAGGTACTTAGGCGCCAAAATGGGGCCCTGGAAAGGCATACACTGTGGCATAATCGTTCCCGAGCTTCTGAGTGTGGTGAGGAGAGTTAGAAAGCTCTCACTCAAGCCATGCCAGAAGCTCGAATTGATCACAAAACATATCTTTCCCCGATATATTTATAACCTGCTCGTAAGCCCGCCGAGTGACAGCGTTTTAAGATTGCTGGACAGCGAAGTCAGGCAGGAAATAAAGGCTATATTCCATCTAACGCCTTCAACTGCCACTGGTTTTTTCTATGCCCCCAAATCCTGGGGCGGATTAGGGTTGCCGAGGTTCGAGCACATCGTCAAACTTGGCACCCTAAAAAGTGCAATTAAAATAAAGGACTCGATCGACCCGGCGGTCTCCAGCCTGGTTGATGAAAAGTACAATGAGAAATTGAAAAAGATGGCAAACTCACTGAGGATCAATTGGCCAGCCTCTGTGGAAGATATCGAAAGAGCCCGAAAAAGATTAAAAGCGGGGCATGTGAAGCAATGGGCAGAACTAAGAAGTCAGGGGCAGGGCGTACCTGACTTCTCGAGAAGCAAAGCTGGCAATGTGTGGCTTAAGGATTGCGAACTGCTCAAGCCATCAAGATTTATAGATGCGCTTAAACTCAGGACCAACACTGTTGGTACAAGAACAGTGCTGGCACGAGTCGACAAAAATTTGGACATCAATTGTAGAAAATGTCGAGCCCAGCCCGAGACCCTTGGACATATACTCGGGCTGTGCCAGTACACTAAGGGCCTGAGGATAAAGCGGCATGATGAAGCGAAAATGACCCTTGCCGAAAGTCTACGAAAAAATAATGAAGTTTTTGTTGAACCTACGCTCCGGGTGGGAGGTGCTCTTTTCAAGCCGGACCTCGTAGTTAAAAACGAGGAAAGGGTTCTCGTGGTCGACGTTACCGTCCGCTATGAGAATAAGGATTACCTCTCGCGCGCGGAGAAGGAAAAGGTCAACAAATATCGGCCATGCCTTGAACACCTAAAGGCAAGATTTAATGTCGGCAAAGGAGAAGTAATACCGGTGGTCTTGGGCAGTCGTGGTGCCATAACGCCTTCCACGGAAAGTAACCTCAAGCGTATGGGTATTGGTGGCCAAATTATCAAAACATTAGTACTGAACGTATTGAGAAGCTCCATAGAGCTGTGTAACATATTTTTAGATACATAAGTCAGACCCAGTTTTTTAAATTATTATTTATTTCTTTATTTATTTATTTATTTTGTTGTTACGTCCATGCATGATAGTGAATAAATTTGCTGTAACCTTTGGGTTACATAGCAAATATGTTATATTTTAATGTCCCTACGAGGGGGATAAACCTCGGAAGTACGGTCCTCGTATCGAGGATCGCAGGTTTTAGCCAAATGCCTCGTCATCTAATTAGTGACGCGCATGAATGGATTAACGAGATTCCCTCTGTCCCTATCTACTAGTCCACAAGATGGCGGCATACTGAGAACACGCGTTCACGTCGCTCCGTACTTAATGTTCGAGTTCTTGCGGAAAAGCAAAGAAATCGGGCGAGAAAATAACGCGAAAGTGGAGTGAAAGTGCCTGGGAATTAAAGTAATAATAAAGTACAGTGGAGATCGCTTTTATAGAAGCGTGAGTGGACAGAGAAAAATAATCAGCGTGGCTGAGGTTAGGGCAGAGTGGAAGACATCTTGAGACGCGCGACTGCAGCGCCGCCGCACGGGCTACTTGGTAACTGCGCGCCAACGTTCGTAAAGCAATACGCCGCGGGACTAGCGTCCGCGTTCGTAAAGCGATACGCCGAGGGACTCAGTGCAGGTGTTCGTGAAGCCGCTCGCAGCGGTACTTAGTGTATCCGCGTCCGCAAAGCAACACGCTGCGGTCTAAGTGCCACGTTCGTAAAGTGACACATCAGGACACAGCAAAAGTATCCAGTTTGAAACACAGAGAAGTGCTAGTGCAAGTGCTTGACTAGTGCCGCCATTACGCCTTCGGACTTAGTGTCTGTGCGCGTAAAACAATACGCCGCTGGGACTCTGTCTCGAGCGAGGAAAAAAGCAATACGCCGTCGGACTTAGTGCCCGCGCGTATAGATAATAATAGTACAGTGCAAGCAAAAGTGCTTGACCAGTGCCGCCGTTACGCCGTCGGACTTAGTGTCTGTGCGCGTAAAACAATACGCCGCTGGAACTTAGTGTCTGTGCGCGTAAAACAATACGCCGCTGGGACTTAGTGTCTCGGCGCGTAAAACAATACGCCGCTGGGACTCTGTCTCGAGCGAAAAAAAAAGCAATACGCCGTCGGACTTAGTGCCCGCGCGTATAGATAATAGTAGTACAGTGCAAGCAAAAGTGCTTGACCAGTGCCGCCGTTACGCCGTCGGACTTAGTGTCTGTGCGCGTAAAACAATACGCCGCTGGAACTTAGTGTCTGTGCGCGTAAAACAATACGCCGCTGGGACTTAGTGTCTCGGCGCGTAAAACAATACGCCGCTGGGACTCTGTCTCGAGCGAGTAAAAAAGCAAAAAAAGCAATACGCCGTCGGACTTAGTGCCCGCGCGTATAGATAATAATAGTGGTGCAGTGCAAGCACAAGTGCTCGACCAGTGCCGCCGTTACGCCGTCGGACTTAGTATCTGTGCGCGTAAAACAATACGCCGCTGGGACTTAGTGTCTCGGCGCGTAAAACAATACGCCGCTGGGACTCTGTCTCGAGCGAGTAAAAAAGCAAAAAAAGCAATACGCCGTCGGACTTAGTGCCCGCGCGTATAGATAATAATAGTGGTGCAGTGCAAGCACAAGTGCTCGACCAGTGCCGCCGTTACGCCGTCGGACTTAGTATCTGTGCGCGTAAAACAATACGCCGCTGGGACTTAGTGTCTCGGCGCGTAAAACAATACGCCGCTGGGACTTAGTGTCTCGGCGCGTAAAACAATACGCCGCTGGGACTCAGGCTCGAGCGAGTAAGATAAAAGGAATACGCCGTCGGACTTAGTGCCCGCGCGCGAGAAAGAATAGCGCAGGGCAAATACAAATACAAGAGCGTGACCAGTGCCGCCGTTACGCCGTCGGACCTAGTGTCTCTGCGCGCAAAACAATACGCCGCGGGGACCTACAAATATCAGAATGGCTACGAAGGGTCAATCCCCAACCGCTACAAAAGCAAGAGTGGTTCTCCAACCACTGAAAACGCAAAAGGTGGAGGGGAAAAGCCCGGTTCAGGAGAGAAAGAAGAGAACAGAGGAGAAAGAAAAAGGGGAAGAGGCGAAGCAGCAGCAATCGCCTGTAGCAGCAGACGAACCCCGCACTGTGCCCGATTTAAGAGCACAGGCAGGGGAAATAGAGAAGGGCGTATTAGCCTTCTGTCTGGACCCAAGTAAGAAGGTTAACAAGGAGCAAACCGCAGCCATCATGCGGTATTTCCGGGACATGCGAGGGATAGTGGAAGAACTCTTACTCCACAACAGCTACCTCACCGGGAAGTTGGACCAGAGCACCGGCGCGGAGAAGAAAGAAACGGCGATACTGAGTGCCGTCAACAAGACGCTACAAACGAGCAAGCGGCTCGAAACGGCAGTCAAATCAAGGATGGAGCCTAAGCAGTCCTCCTACGCCGAAAAAGTCAAAATGAAGAATAGTATGGTGGGGCAAATCGCGGTCAAACCACCTACAAACGCGGTGATAATCCGGCCGGAGTCGTCAGACTCCGAGATAAAAACGAGTGAGGAAGCACGGGAGGCAGTCTTCACGCTGGTGAACCCACGTAAGAGAGGAATCCAGATCACCGCAGTGAAGAAAATCAGCGGGAATGGATTAGTCGTGGAAACGGCGAACCCCGAAGGCCTAAAAGCGTTCACGGAGAACGCCAAGCTAAAGGAAGCCGGCCTAAAAACCAGCACGCCGCAGAGGAGGCTGCCCCGGGTAATATTATATGATGTTCCACGGGAAATGCCGGAGAAGGAAATAATGGGCTGCATCAAGAAGCAGAACCAAGAAAGGCTAACAGACGAAGACGTCGGAGCCATCAAATTCTGCTTCAGAACAGGCCGCAAGGACTCCGAGGAAACTAACTGGGTACTGGAAGTGCCCCCCCAGGTAAGAGATAAACTACTAACTGGCAAGATATTCATCTCGTGGAATGCTTGCCGGGTTCGGGATTACATAGCCGTCAGCCGCTGTTACAAGTGCCAAGGCTATGGGCACGTGGCAAAACACTGCCGCTTGGGCTATGAGATCTGCGCACATTGCGCGGAAAGCGGACATAGCACTAAAGAGTGCACGAACAAAAACAAGAACGCCGGCTGCGTCAACTGCAAGAAGGCAGGGAAAAAAGGCGATCATGCGGCCTCTAACGTAGACTGCCCTATGTACAAGAAGGCGTTAGAAATAATTATCTCCCGAACTACGTATGAGTAAAGCCCCGAGCAAAAATGGAAGAGGACACGGGGGTAGAAGGGGTATAAGGATCCTGCAGCATAACATGCAGCGTTCCAAAACTGTCCCCCACGAAATCAGGACACAGATGGAAGCTGATGGCGACGAAATCTTGCTAATGCAAGAGCCATACAGCATCGACGGAAAAATACCCGGACTCGGAACAGGAATCTCGATCGCCTGTCGGGGTTCGAAGGGTGACCCACCAATGGCAGCAGTAGGAGTTAAGTCGAAGGAGCTAACGCCGCTCGAAATTGCCGGATTATGTACAACGCACTGCGCTTGTGTACAAGTAAGCGATGGAGAGACGGAGGTATACTTCGTCAGTCAGTACTTTCCGCCGACCGAAAACATCGAAGTCGGCCTCGAGCAATTAGACAAAGTACTGAATAGGCTTAGAGGGAAGAAAGCCATTATTGGCCTGGACTCCAACGCCAAATCTCCGCTGTGGTGCAGCAAGGACATCGACGACAGAGGTGAGGCCCTGGAGGCTGTCATCGCACAATACAACCTCCACATCCTCAACAAACCGGGACAGGCACACACATTTGAAACAACGAGAGGGCGATCGAACATAGACCTGACTATGGCGACTCCGGAAGCAATACCGCTCGTGAAGGAATGGAGAGTACACGAGGACGGAACCTCCAGCGATCACAGAATACTGGAGACGCGTCTTGATTTTAACGAGGGGAGTACTCCGCCGCAGCTTCAGGAAAGAAGATACAACACTCGGCACGCCAACTGGGAGGTCTTTCAAAGAGTGATCATAGAGGAAAAGGCGACACTCCGAGAGACAAACCCCCGGCAGCCGAACGAGGTTGAACGAATGGCCGAGCAGATGCAGGAAGTCCTCAGAAGAGCCTGCGATGCCGCCATTCCGAGGAAAAAATGGTATCACAGATCGGTGCCATGGTGGACGCCTGAGCTCACACGAGCAAAGAGGGAAGTCTACCGGGCAAGGAGGAAATACCAGGGGACCAGGGACCCCGCAACGAGGGAACAGGAGAAGCTGCGGTATAGAGAAATCAGAAAGGAGTACGTAAAAGCAATCACCAGGACCAAGATACGCAGCTGGAGAGACTTTATAACCAAGGAGGGCAACGCAGAACCCTGGGGTACTGCCTACCGAACGGCAACGGGCAAGCTAAGGAGGGAAGAAACAGTGTCGACTCTGCGGACGCCACAAGGGGAAACCTCCAACTGGCGAACCACTGCGGCGGCGATGCTGTCCGCCCTACTACCCGACGACGAGGAAGAAACGGACAAGCCGGAGCAGACAGCGATCAGACGCGACAGTACAACCCCCCCGAACGTCGAGGACACCCCAGAGTTCCGCTACGAGGAACTCAGTGGCGCCGTAAAACGACTAACGAAGGGGAAATGTCCTGGACCTGACCTAATCGAGGCCGAAGTAATTCAACGCGCCTGGGGTGGAATCCATCAGGAACTCCTCAGGCTCATGAATAGCTGCCTCACCTGGGGATTCTTCCCGAAGGTTTGGAAATTGGGGAACGTCATCACTATCCCGAAGGGACCAGAACGGGATAAGAGTAGCCCGAAGTCTTACAGGCCGATTTGCCTACTATCGATGGTGGGCAAGTTACTGGAAAGGCTGATGGCTGCCAGGATGACAACTATATTCCACGACCACGCCCTAACGTCGGACAGGCAGTACGGCTTTCGCCCTGGTAGATCTACAGTGGACGCGATCACAGAATTCCGCGAGATAGTCGAGCGAATGAGTGAGGGAAAGTACGTACTCGCAATCGCGCTCGACATATCGGGAGCATTCGATAACGTGTGGTGGCCCAACGTGATGCACGAGTTGAAGAGAAGAGACTGCCCCGCCAATCTATATCGACTGACGAGAAGCTACTTTTCGGACAGAGCCGTGCGAATCGCGGGGAAAAATGACATGGTCAGCAAGCCCGTTACGAAGGGTTGCCCGCAGGGGTCGGTACTGGGTCCAAGCTTCTGGAACCTAATATTCGACGACCTGCTAGCCGAACTCACGACAAGCGCGACAGAGTGCGAACCGATCGCGTTCGACATAGTGATCCTGGTCGCAGGAAACGCGAGAACCGAACTGCAAGAGAAGGGACAAGATATAGTCACACGCGTTGCTACCTGGTGCGACAGGAAGAAACTCACGCTGTCGGCGGAGAAAACGGAAATGATGCTCGTCAAGGGCAAGCTGGATGCGGAGAGACCACCGATCATCAAGATCGATGGCAGAAGCATAAAAATGAAACAGGCTATAAAATACCTGGGAGTGTACCTAGAAAGCGGCCTGAAAATAAATAGGCATGTACACGAGACGACAAAAAAGTGCCAGAAACTATTCAACAGCCTCGCGAGAGTGGCCAAGGCGAAGTGGGGACTCGGACACGCGGCCATGCGTACCCTGTACAAAGGGCTGTACGAACCGATAACCACATACGCCGCAGCCGGCTGGAGCGACCTGCTGAAAGGTAAGGCGAAGAGCAGACTAATAAGATCGCAGAGGATGGCACTCCTCCGAGTGACAAAGGCATACAGGACAACGTCAACAGAGGCCCTCCAAGTCATCGCCGGAGCTATCCCGATCGACCTCCTCATCGAAGCCCGAGCAAGGAAATACCGATGGGGGAAAGGCCAAGACGACGCGAGCAGCGAAAAGGAAATCGCCAGGCAAGCAATAGAGAAGTGGCAGGAACGCTGGCAGACCACGAGCAAGGGGAGGACGACTTATGCGTACTTCGACAGCATTAAGGACAGGCTTGAGAATCGCTGGGTAAGACCCGACCACTATATGACACAGTTCATCAGCGGTCATGGGGACTTTAACAGCAAACTCAAGACGTTCGGCTTAAGCGAAGTGGACACGTGCGACTGCGGCAGTGAGGAAACCCCCCACCATATCCTCGAGGAATGTCCTCTCTTCGAAGAAGACCGTCAAACACTGCGGAACGCGATACGCGAACTAAAGTTAGACTGGCCAGAAGAAAAGTGGGAGTTTATAACGAAGGACGTATACCCCCACTTCCTCCAGTTCACAAGGAGCGTCCTGCGGGCAAAGGAGGAGAAGAGAAGGAGAATTCTGTGGGAAACAGAGGGACCCTCGCCACATGGGCGATACTCGGGGACAGGAGCATCACAGCTGACTGAACCGACAGACGGGCCTCCAAGACGGAGTACAAGGCTGGCACGGAGACCGACCGAACAGCGCAGGGGGGAAGAAGAAGAAGAGGAGGAAGAAGAAGAACCCGCAACGCTGAGACGCGCAGAGACCAACGGCATCGGACTCTAAACAGGGAACGAAATATAAATATAAAATACAAAAGAGCAAGAAACAGCACAAAAGCAAAAGAACACGGAAAAGGATAAGGCAAGGAAGATCTAGGAAAGACCCCCTGCGACCGTCGGTGCAGGCGGTACTCATGCAAATGAGTACTGTGACGGTGCAGGGAATAATCGGCTGGAAAGCCAACCTGCTGGGACCGAGCAACACGCTGGCAGCTCCGCCTCCACGTGGCCCCCGCTGGTAACGGCGCGGCGCGGTGCGCGCATCTCGCCGCGCCGGCTAAGCGAGCTGCCGCCCGAAAGGGTAGGTTCAACTTGTCCAAAGACCCGAAAGGAGAGGGCAGGGTTTTTCCAAGTCGCGCGCCGACCACCCGCGCGCCGTTCCCCGGGCAGTGGCCGTCAGGAAGTGGATAATAAATACCGAACATCCAAAGAGCGAAGCCAGTATGAGTTTTACACTCCAGGAATGGCGCGGTCGGCCCCAAGCCGAGCCCTTATACGCTCAAACTAATTGTCCCAATCTACTGGTCCACAAGATGGCGGCATACTGAGAACACGCGTTCACGTCGCTCCGTACTTAATGTTCGAGTTCTTGCGGAAAAGCAAAGAAATCGGGCGAGAAAATAACGCGAAAGTGGAGTGAAAGTGCTTGGGAATTAAAGTAATAATAAAGTACAGTGGAGATCGCTTTTATAGAAGCGTGAGTGGACAGAGAAAAACGTGGCTGAGGTTAGGGCAGAGTGGAAGACATCTTGAGACGCGCGACTGCAGCGCCGCCGCACGGGCTACTTGGTAACTGCGCGCCAACGTTCGTAAAGCAATACGCCGCGGGACTAGCGTCCGCGTTCGTAAAGCGATACGCCGAGGGACTCAGTGCAGGTGTTCGTGAAGCCGCTCGCAGCGGTACTTAGTGTATCCGCGTCCGCAAAGCAACACGCTGCGGTCTAAGTGCCACGTTCGTAAAGTGACACATCAGGACACAGCAAAAGTATCCAGTTTGAAACACAGAGAAGTGCTAGTGCAAGTGCTTGACTAGTGCCGCCATTACGCCTTCGGACTTAGTGTCTGTGCGCGTAAAACAATACGCCGCTGGGACTCTGTCTCGAGCGAAAAAAAAAAAGCAATACGCCGTCGGACTTAGTGCCCGCGCGTATAGATAATAGTAGTACAGTGCAAGCAAAAGTGCTTGACCAGTGCCGCCGTTACGCCGTCGGACTTAGTGTCTGTGCGCGTAAAACAATACGCCGCTGGAACTTAGTGTCTGTGCGCGTAAAACAATACGCCGCTGGGACTTAGTGTCTCGGCGCGTAAAACAATACGCCGCTGGGACTCCGTCTCGAGCGAGAAAAAAGCAATACGCCGTCGGACTTAGTGCCCGCGCGTATAGATAATAATAGTGGCGCAGTGCAAGCACAAGTGCTCGACCAGTGCCGCCGTTACGCCGTCGGACTTAGTATCTGTGCGCGTAAAACAATACGCCGCTGGGACTTAGTGTCTGTGCGCGGAAAACAATACGCCGCTGGGACTTAGTGTCTCGGCGCGTAAAACAATACGCCGCTGGGACTCTGTCTCGAGCGAGTAAAAAAAAAGCAAAAAAGCAATACGCCGTCGGACTTAGTGCCCGCGCGTATAGATAATAATAGTGGTGCAGTGCAAGCACAAGTGCTCGACCAGTGCCGCCGTTACGCCGTCGGACTTAGTATCTTTGCGCGTAAAACAATACGCCGCTGGGACTTAGTGTCTCGGCGAGTAAAACAATACGCCGCTGGGACTTAGTGTCTCGGCGCGCAAAACAATACGCCGCTGGGACTCAGGCTCGAGCGAGTAAGATAAAAAAGATAAAAGGAATACGCCGTCGGACTTAGTGCCCGCGCGCGAGAAAGAATAGCGCAGGGCAAATACAAATACAAGTGCGTGACCAGTGCCGCCGTTACGCCGTCGGACCTAGTGTCTCTGCGCGCAAAACAATACGCCGCGGGGACTTACAAATATCAGAATGGCTACGAAGGGTCAATCCCCAACCGCTACAAAAGCAAGAGTGGTTCTCCAACCACTGAAAACGCAAAAGGTAGAGGGGAAAAGCCCGGTTCAGGAGAGAAAGAAGAGAACAGAGGAGAAAGAAAAAGGGGAAGAGGCGAAGCAGCAGCAATCGCCTGTAGCAGCAGACGAACCCCGCACTGTGCCCGATTTAAGAGCACAGGCAGGGGAAATAGAGAAGGGCGTATTAGCCTTCTGTCTGGACCCAAGTAAGAAGGTTAACAAGGAGCAAACCGCAGCCATCATGCGGTATTTCCGGGACATGCGAGGGATAGTGGAAGAACTCTTACTCCACAACAGCTACCTCACCGGGAAGTTGGACCAGAGCACCGGCGCGGAGAAGAAAGAAACGGCGATACTGAGTGCCGTCAACAAGACGCTACAAACGAGCAAGCGGCTCGAAACGGCAGTCAAATCAAGGATGGAGCCTAAGCAGTCCTCCTACGCCGAAAAAGTCAAAATGAAGAATAGTATGGTGGGGCAAATCGCGGTCAAACCACCTACAAATGCGGTGATAATCCGGCCGGAGTCGTCAGACTCCGAGATAAAAACGAGTGAGGAAGCACGGGAGGCAGTCTTCACGCTGGTGAACCCACGTAAGAGAGGAATCCAGATCACCGCAGTGAAGAAAATCAGAGGAAACGGTTTAGTCGTGGAAACGGCGAACCCCGAAGGCCTAAAAGCGTTCACGGAGAACGCCAAGCTAAAGGAAGCCGGCCTAAAAACCAGCACGCCGCAGAGGAGGCTGCCCCGGGTAATATTATATGATGTTCCACGGGAAATGCCGGAGAAGGAAATAATGGGCTGCATCAAGAAGCAGAACCAAGAAAGGCTAACAGATGAAGACGTCGGAGCCATCAAATTCTGCTTCAGAACAGGCCGCAAGGACTCCGAGGAAACTAACTGGGTACTGGAAGTGCCCCCCCAGGTAAGAGATAAACTACTAACTGGCAAGATATTCATCTCGTGGAATGCTTGCCGGGTTCGGGATTACATAGCCGTCAGCCGCTGTTACAAGTGCCAAGGCTATGGGCACGTGGCAAAACACTGCCGCTTGGGCTATGAGATCTGCGCACATTGCGCGGAAAGCGGACATAGCACTAAAGAGTGCACGAACAAAAACAAGAACGCCGGCTGCGTCAACTGCAAGAAGGCAGGGAAAAAAGGCGATCATGCGGCCTCTAACGTAGACTGCCCTATGTACAAGAAGGCGTTAGAAATAATTATCTCCCGAACTACGTATGAGTAAAGCCCCGAGCAAAAATGGAAGAGGACACGGGGGTAGAAGGGGTATAAGGATCCTGCAGCATAACATGCAGCGTTCCAAAACTGTCCCCCGCGAAATCAGGACACAGATGGAAGCTGATGGCGACGAAATCTTGCTAATGCAAGAGCCATACAGCATCGACGGAAAAATACCCGGACTCGGAACAGGAATCTCGATCGCCTGTCGGGGTTCGAAGGGTGACCAACCAATGGCAGCAGTAGGAGTTAAGTCGAAGGAGCTAACGCCGCTCGAAATTGCCGGACTATGTACAACGCACTGCGCTTGTGTACAAGTAAGCGATGGAGAGACGGAGGTATACTTCGTCAGCCAGTACTTTCCGCCGACCGAAAATATCGAAGTCGGCCTCGAGCAATTAGACAAAGTACTGAATAGGCTCAGAGGGAAGAAAGCCATTATTGGCCTGGACTCCAACGCCAAATCTCCGCTGTGGTGCAGCAAGGACATCGACGACAGAGGTGAGGCCCTGGAGGCTGTCATCGCACAATACAACCTCCACATCCTCAACAAACCGGGACAGGCACACACATTTGAAACAACGAGAGGGCGATCGAACATAGACCTGACTATGGCGACTCCGGAAGCAATACCGCTCGTGAAGGAATGGAGAGTACACGAGGACGGAACCTCCAGCGATCACAGAATACTGGAGACGCGTCTTGATTTTAACGAGGGGAGTACTCCGCCGCAGCTTCAGGAAAGAAGATACAACACTCGGCACGCCAACTGGGAGGTCTTTCAAAGAGTGATCATAGAGGAAAAGGCGACACTCCGAGAGACAAACCCCCGGCAGCCGAACGAGGTTGAACGAATGGCCGAGCAGATGCAGGAAGTCCTCAGAAGAGCCTGCGATGCCGCCATTCCGAGGAAAAAATGGTATCACAGATCGGTGCCATGGTGGACGCCTGAGCTCACACGAGCAAAGAGGGAAGTCTACCGGGCAAGGAGGAAATATCAGGGGACCAGGGACCCCGCAACGAGGGAGCAGGAGAAGCTGCGGTATAGAGAAATCAGAAAGGAGTACGTAAAAGCAATCACCAGGACCAAGATACGCAGCTGGAGAGACTTTATAACCAAGGAGGGCAACGCAGAACCCTGGGGTATTGCCTACCGAACGGCCACGGGCAAGCTAAGGAGGGAAGAAACAGTGTCGACTCTGCGGACGCCACAAGGGGAAACCTCCAACTGGCGAACCACTGCGGCGGCGATGCTGTCCGCCCTACTACCCGACGACGAGGAAGAAACGGACACGCCGGAGCAGACAGCGATCAGACGCGACAGTACAACCCCCCCGAACGTCGAGGACACCCCAGAGTTCCGCTACGAGGAACTCAGTGGCGCCGTAAAACGACTAACGAAGGGGAAATGTCCTGGACCTGACCTAGTCGAGGCCGAAGTAATCCAACGCGCCTGGGGTGGAATCCATCAGGAACTCCTCAGGCTCATGAATAGCTGCCTCACCTGGGGAGTCTTCCCGAAGGTTTGGAAATTGGGGAACGTCATCACTATCCCGAAGGGACCAGAACGGGATAAGAGTAGCCCGAAGTCTTACAGGCCGATTTGCCTACTATCGATGGTGGGCAAGTTACTGGAAAGGCTGATGGCTGCCAGGATGACAACTATATTCCACGACCACGCCCTAACGTCGGACAGGCAGTACGGCTTTCGCCCCGGTAGATCCACAGTGGATGCGATCACAAAATTCCGCGAGATAGTCGAGCGAATGAGTGAGGAAAAGTACGTACTCGCAATCGCGCTCGACATATCAGGAGCATTCGATAACGTGTGGTGGCCCAACGTGATGCACGAGTTGAAGAGAAGAGACTGCCCCGCCAATCTATATCGACTGACGAGAAGCTACTTTTCGGACAGAGCCGTGCGAATCGCGGGGAAAAATGATATGGTCAGCAAGCCCGTTACGAAGGGTTGCCCGCAGGGGTCGGTACTGGGTCCAAGCTTCTGGAACCTAATATTCGACGACCTGCTAGCCGAACTCACGACAAGCGCGACAGAGTGCGAACCGATCGCGTACGCGGACGACATAGTGATCCTGGTCGCAGGAAACGCGAGAACCGAACTGCAAGAGAAGGGACAAGATATAGTCACACGCGTTGCTACCTGGTGCGACAGGAAGAAACTCACGCTGTCGGCGGAGAAAACGGAAATGATGCTCGTCAAGGGCAAGCTGGATGCGG
>NW_027468954.1:32500-42500 GCF_051014615.1 Bombus vancouverensis nearcticus
AGAATTTTTTCGCACCGCCACGAAAGTACCGAAAGTTCAACTCGAAATAACTCGAGAAAAAGCGTTATAAGGTATCGAAATTATCAGTGAAATCGTTATGTTTCGACGAAATCTAGTCGAACGTTACGATTTCACTTTATTTTTTTAAAAAATTTCATCCACCGGACCAACATGACCGGGACGTTGGAACTTAGAATTTTTTCGCACCGCCACGAAAGTACCGAAAGTTCAACTCGAAATAACTCGAGAAAAAGCGTTATAAGGTATCGAAATTATCAGCGAAATCGTTATGTTTCGACGAAATCTAGTCGAAAGTAGCGATTTCACTTTATTTTTTTAAAAAATTTCATCCACCGGACCAACATGACCGGGACGTTGGAACTTAGAATTTTTTCGCACCGCCACGAAAGTACCGAAAGTTCAACTCGAAATAACTCGAGAAAAAGCGTTATAAGGTATCGAAATTATCAGCGAAATCGTTATGTTT
Organism: Bombus vancouverensis nearcticus; assembly: GCF_051014615.1. Taxonomy (NCBI): domain Eukaryota; kingdom Metazoa; phylum Arthropoda; class Insecta; order Hymenoptera; family Apidae; genus Bombus; species Bombus vancouverensis. The sequence continues at coordinate 32,988 of NW_027468954.1, forward strand.
CGACGAAATCTAGTCGAACGTTACGATTTCACTTTATTTTTTTAAAAAATTTCATCCACCGGACCAACATGACCGGGACGTTGGAACTTAGAATTTTTTCGCACCGCCACGAAAGTACCGAAAGTTCAACTCGAAATAACTCGAGAAAAAGCGTTATAAGGTATCGAAATTATCAGTGAAATCGTTATGTTTCGACGAAATCTAGTCGAACGTTACGATTTCACTTTATTTTTTTAAAAAATTTCATCCACCGGACCAACATGACCGGGACGTTGGAACTTAGAATTTTTTCGCACCGCCACGAAAGTACCGAAAGTTCAACTCGAAATAACTCGAGAAAAAGCGTTATAAGGTATCGAAATTATCAGTGAAATCGTTATGTTTCGACGAAATCTAGTCGAACGTTACGATTTCACTTTATTTTTTTTAAAAATTTCATCCGCCGGACCAACATGACTGGGACGTTGGAACTTTGAATTTTTTCGCTCCGTTACGAAAAGGCCGAAAGTTCCCCTCGAAATAACTCGTTAAAAAGTGTTACGAGGTACGGATGTTTTTACATAAATCGTTATAACTCGATAAAATACGTCGGGATTAAGCGTTTATATCGTCGGCAGACGGATATAAAAACGTTCGGACCGACACGACCGGTCGTTGGAACATAGAAAAATTCCGAGCCGGTACGTTGGGACTTAGAAAAATGCCGAGGGCGAAAAAGTTTTTTCGAGTTTACTCGGTTAAGAGCGTTACAAGGTATGAATTTTTTTGCATAAATCGACGTAACACGACAAAATACGTCGGGATTAATGGTTTAGTTCCGTCCGAGAACGATTTTTAAAAACGGACCTATGCGGCCGGTCGTTCGAACTTGGAAAATTTTCGGACCGAACACTCTTTTCGAGTTAATTCGTTAAAAAGCGTTACGAGGTACGGATGTTTTTACATAAATCGTTATAACTCGATAAAATACGTCGGGATTAAGCGTTTATATCGTCGGCAGACGGATATAAAAACGTTCGGACCGACACGACCGGTCGTTGGAACATAGAAAAATTCCGAGCCGGTACGTTGGGACTTGGAAAAATTCCGAGTGCGAAAAAGTTTTTTCGAGTTTACTCGGTTAAGAGCGTTACAAGGTATGAATTTTTTTGCATAAATCGACGTAACACGACAAAATACGTCGGGATTAATGGTTTATTTCCGTCCGAGAACGATTTTTAAAAACGGACCTATGCGGCCGGTCGTTCGAACTTGGAAAATTTTCGGACCGAACACTCTTTTCGAGTTAATTCGTTAAAAAGCGTTACGAGGTACGAATATTTTTACATAAATCGTTATAACTCGATAAAATACGTCGGGATTAAGCGTTTATATCGTCGGCAGACGGATATAAAAACGTTCGGACCGACACGACCGGTCGTTGGAACATAGAAAAATTCCGAGCCGGTACGTTGGGACTTGGAAAAATTCCGAGTGCGAAAAAGTTTTTTCGAGTTTACTCGGTTAAGAGCGTTACAAGGTATAAATTTTTTTACGGGAATCGTTATATCTCTATTAAATACGTCGGGATTAAACATTTTGATCGATTTTTTCAAAAAATTAGCGTTCGCCGAACTGACACGACTGGGATATTTTTCTAATTTTTTCGTTAATTAACGTTACAAGGTATATATTTTTTTGCATATTTCTACTTATTTTAACGTATTGTAATTGTTTATAAACTTGTTTGTTTTCCGTATTCGATAAAAGAGTATGTTTACTGATGCAATTTTTCGGTGAAAAAAAAAATTAATTTTTTGGTAAAAATGCATTTCTATTATGTTAATAAAGCGTCTGGTAATGTATTTCGATGGTTGGATATTGGCTTTGTATAGTAGTGATCGAGCGTTCGCGAGACTAAGTTCCAGCGTCCCTTCCGAGCGGTACGTTGCTACGGAGGTTTTGCACCGTAAGCGCGCGGCCGCTAGCCCGGCCGGCGCCGGCCTTCCGGCTGGCGCTTTCGTATCTATAAGAGAGACGTCGAGCCGGACGGTTCGGTCGGAGCAGCGTTGAGCGCGTGGCTATTCTACGGCCTCGGTTGAGAATTCAGTCACCGCTCCTCGAGTCTTAGTGTATTTTACGCTATTTCTCGACTGTTCCTCCGTTCTCGTACTGGTTTTTTCTCTACACTGCTGCGCCGCGGGTCGCTGTCCTGGACGTAATGACCAAATATCGTGGCAAGGTTCCCCTGAGTCGGGAAGCTGGTGACCTGTGTGTACGTATTCTAACAAAAGTTGTTAGATGCGTGTGTGCTTGTACTAACTGAGTATCGATTCACTCAAGGGATTATAACCGTCTGCTTTCTATAACAACTTCTGCTTTCGCAGAAGTATTCGACGGGCCGGTAGAGCGTACTATCTTTGCGTAGTATGTCTTCTACCGAGAATGTTCTACCGAAAAGGAAGAATATTCTTACGGTATGTCCAGCGCGACGCACTGGGATACGCGCTTGTTCGTTCAGCGTGAGGTGTGTATACGTGCTTTACCGCTAAGATATTCTAAGAGTTGAGAGAGGAGGAGAGATATAAGTCTTTTTACACGAAGACAGCATTATAGAATGTTCCTTTAGAAGTATGATTCTTAAACATTTTATATAATACTATGAGAGAGAGAGAGGAGAAGTTGAGAATTACAAAGTGGCTGCGAGCGGCGTTCGAAGATTATTACTGAACTATGGGTGTATCTCGAACGTCGCTAAGAGATATATTTTATAATATATCTATCTTAAGAACGAAAAGTCTCGTCGTACGGTGCTTACGTCCCTCCTACGACACGAAGAGAACTTAAACGAAATTTATAAGAATTGTTATACGAATAAGATCCCTGGTTGATCCTGCCAGTAGTCATATGCTTGTCTCAAAGATTAAGCCATGCATGTCTCAGTACATGCCGCATTAAGGTGAAACCGCGAATGGCTCATTAAATCAGTTATGGTTTCTTAGATCATACCTACATTTACTTGGATAACTGTGGTAATTCTAGAGCTAATACATGCAAACAGATTCCGACCAGAGATGGTAGGAATGCTTTTATTAGATCAAAACCAATCGGTGGCGGATGGCTCGTCTGTCCGTCCATCGTTTGTTTTGGTGACTCTGAATAACTTTGTGCTGATCGCATGGTCGTCTAGCACCGGCGACGCATCTTTCAAATGTCTGCCTTATCAACTGTCGATGGTAGGTTCTGCGCCTACCATGGTTGTAACGGGTAACGGGGAATCAGGGTTCGATTCCGGAGAGGGAGCCTGAGAAACAGCTACCACATCCAAGGAAGGCAGCAGGCGCGCAAATTACCCACTCCCGGCACGGGGAGGTAGTGACGAAAAATAACGATACGGGACTCATCCGAGGCCCCGTAATCGGAATGAGTACACTTTAAATCCTTTAACGAGGACCAATTGGAGGGCAAGTCTGGTGCCAGCAGCCGCGGTAATTCCAGCTCCAATAGCGTATATTAAAGTTGTTGCGGTTAAAAAGCTCGTAGTTGAATCTGTGTGTCACAGTGTCGGTTCACCGCTCGCGGTGTTTAACTGGCATTATGTGGTACGTCCTATCGGTGGGCTTAGCTCCTCGCGGGCGGTCCAACTAATATCCCATCGCGGTGCTCTTCACTGAGTGTCGAGGTGGGCCGATACGTTTACTTTGAACAAATTAGAGTGCTTAAAGCAGGCTACCTTCGCCTGAATACTGTGTGCATGGAATAATGGAATAGGACCTCGGTTCTATTTTGTTGGTTTTCGGAGCCCCGAGGTAATGATTAATAGGGACAGATGGGGGCATTCGTATTGCGACGTTAGAGGTGAAATTCTTGGATCGTCGCAAGACGGACAGAAGCGAAAGCATTTGCCAAAAATGTTTTCATTAATCAAGAACGAAAGTTAGAGGTTCGAAGGCGATCAGATACCGCCCTAGTTCTAACCATAAACGATGCCAGCCAGCGATCCGCCGAAGTTCCTCCGATGACTCGGCGGGCAGCTTCCGGGAAACCAAAGCTTTTGGGTTCCGGGGGAAGTATGGTTGCAAAGCTGAAACTTAAAGGAATTGACGGAAGGGCACCACCAGGAGTGGAGCCTGCGGCTTAATTTGACTCAACACGGGAAACCTCACCAGGCCCGGACACCGGAAGGATTGACAGATTGATAGCTCTTTCTTGATTCGGTGGGTGGTGGTGCATGGCCGTTCTTAGTTGGTGGAGCGATTTGTCTGGTTAATTCCGATAACGAACGAGACTCTAGCCTGCTAAATAGACGTAACTTATGGTATCTCGAAGGCCCCCGGCTTCGGTCGGTGGGTTTTTACTACCAACGTACAAACAAATCTTCTTAGAGGAACAGGCGGCTTCTAGCCGCACGAGATTGAGCAATAACAGGTCTGTGATGCCCTTAGATGTTCTGGGCCGCACGCGCGCTACACTGAAGGAATCAGCGTGTTTTCCCTGGCCGAAAGGCCCGGGTAACCCGCTGAACCTCCTTCGTGCTAGGGATTGGGGCTTGCAATTATTCCCCATGAACGAGGAATTCCCAGTAAGCGCGAGTCATAAGCTCGCGTTGATTACGTCCCTGCCCTTTGTACACACCGCCCGTCGCTACTACCGATTGAATGATTTAGTGAGGTCTTCGGACTGGTGCGCGGCCAATGTGATAAGCATTGCCGATGTTACCGGGAAGATGACCAAACTTGATCATTTAGAGGAAGTAAAAGTCGTAACAAGGTTTCCGTAGGTGAACCTGCGGAAGGATCATTAACGATACGATACCAAAAGAATTTGACTTGAACACATATAAAAACTATGAAATATATATCAATGGTCGGTAAGGAGCTGTACTCCTCCTGTATCGACGAAAGTATATACGACGTATTAACAAGCTATATACTTTAACAAACGAAAACGCCAGGGAGCTTGGCAACCTCCGTTGGCACGAATAGTAATATTCTTAAGGAGGAGACGACCCTCCAGCTACGGAATTATACGAAGAGAAGGTGGCACTCTCTCTCGATCATCGGGATGAAGAGATATGTATAAGTATAAAAACGAAATGCGAATGAAACTTATTCGAGGCGCCTGCGTGAGGTCGTAAACAGAAAGACCCGCCGTCTCCGAATAAAACATATATATATATGAAATTCTAATAAAAGGGAACTCTAGCTTCGAAAGAGCCAACAAAAGTTAAGGCTCGATATCAAACGAAAAAAATTACGATGGAAACCACGTGTAAAGAGAAATGCAGTCGTGGCGCCTGCGAGAGGCCGTACACAGAAAGACCCGCCGTCACGATCTCGTATTTCGTATTTGCATCGTGGAAACCGTACGAACGAATATAAAAGTCCATGCAAACTAATAAGAAAATCTCTAAAGTGCCTCGTGTCGGAGAGATCATGCTCGCCTATTCTCTTCTATGTTTCGTGGTCTGTGTTGCGTTTGTTCTCCTCCTAGCAACGGGACATATCGAAGACTCCTCTTTGGGATCGAACGAAGCGTCTAGAACGAGTCGACGAGAGCGAAAGAACTTGTAGCGAGTCGCGCAGAGCGAAAGGATACCGATATACATCTTCGAAGGTTCTCTTCGAAGATCCATGGATACCTTCTGCGTCGACTTCTCTCGTCTCTTTCATCGAAACTCTCGTCGTTCTCGAAACGTGCTTCCTACCCACAGGGCGTGTGCTCTTCGTGTGTCGTTTCGTTCGAAATAACGAAACCACGTGTAACATACTCGTGGATCGGGTAACCTAGAACGAAGACGCATCGCGTGGATGTTGGCCCGCTATGCGACGATGACCGATGATGATGATGATACGATGTCGATGTCGATGTCGATGTCGATGTCGACGACGACGACGATGAAGACGATGTGTAGCAACGATTCGTAACTAGTGTAGCCGAAGTTCGTTCAGAGGGGAATGCCGCCGGCTTCGAAGCCTCGATGTCGTGAGTCGGACACCCGTGCCGTCGCTAGAGTTTTTCAAACTCTGCTTCTGGATATTGGGACGAAAGACCGCTCGAGGACGACGACAGCCGTGCGTGCGTATCCCATCGAATTTTTTTACACCACCTGAACGAGACTAAAGTTTCGTCTAGTTGATCGTCTACCGTCGCATAATGTATATTATATACCGTTCAGAGGGGACCGGCTGTCTATCCTCGTTGTCGTGAGTCGGACACCCGTGCCGTCGCTAGAGTTTTTCAAACTCTGCTTCTGGATATTGGGACGAAAGACCGCGCGAGGACGACGGATTCGAGTTCCATCGAATTTTTGATGTACACACTACCTGAACGAGACTTAAAGTTTCATATAATATACCGTTCAGAGGGGACCGGCTGTCTTTCCTCGTTGTCGTGAGTCGGACACCCGTGCCGTCGCTAGAGTTTTTCAAACTCTGCTTCTGGATATTGGGACGAAAGACCGCGCGAGGACGACGGATGCGAGTTCCATCGAATTTTTGATGTACACACTACCTGAACGAGACTTAGTTTCATCCAGTTTGTCGTCTATCATCGCATATATATAATATACCGTTCAGAGGGGACCGGCTGTCTATCCTCGTTGTCGTGAGTCGGACACCCGTGCCGTCGCTAGAGTTTTTCAAACTCTGCTTCTGGATGTTGGGACGAAAGACCGCGCGAGGACGATGGATGAGAGTCCCATCGAATTTTTGATTTACAAGACACACACACTACCTGAACGAGACTAAAGTTTCATCGAGTTTATCGTCGTCGCATAACCCGTTCGGAGGGAACCGGCTGTCTATCCTCGTTGTCGTGAGTCGGACACCCGTGCCGTCGCTAGAGCTTTTCAAACTCTGCTTCTGGATGTTGGGACGAAAGACCGCGCGAGGACGATGGCTGCGAGTACCATCGAATTTTTGTTTTTTTTTTTTAAAAAAAACATCACCCGAACGGAGATGTGTTCTACCTTTCGTCGATTTTTCATGCTTTCAGTCGTCGCGTGGTCGCCATCCGTTCGGAGGGGATCGCCGGCTTCGAAACCTCGATGTCGTGAGTCGGACACCCGTGCCGTCGCTAGAGTTTTTCAAACTCTGCTTCTGGATATTGGGACGAAAGACCGCTCGAGGCGGACGGCCGCGCAAATCCCATCGAATCTTTACTATCACCCGAACGATGGAGAGATGCACGCGCGCTGTTTCTTGAATAATTGGACGAGAGAGTAGAATCAAACACATATAAAACATGGGCTAGCCACCGTCCTTACTCGTTCGCGAGATCGTGTGCTGTACAGAGGATTCAGAATCGGGTGTATATATCCCCGTCGTTTCCTGACGAACGGAGCTTCGATCTCGATGGTTGTTATATATCATAATGTACTTTACGCCCGGCCGGCGAACGCGCGTATCTTCGCGCGTTCGTCGGTTTCTTTTTTTTCGAACGTTTTTGTGTCGTCAATCCTATGGCGACTTCTGCGCGTTCGATTCCCGTTGGTCGAACGTGACGGAACTCGGCTTCGCTAGAACCGAGAAGAGTACATTTGAGTATTGAACTGTTGCAAAATTTATAAAAGATTACCCTGAACGGTGGACCACTTGGCTCGTGGGTCGATGAAGAACGCAGCTAATTGCGCGTCAACGTGTGAACTGCAGGACACATGAACATCGACATTTCGAACGCACATTGCGGTCCACGGATACAATTCCTGGACCACGCCTGGCTGAGGGTTGCTCACGTAAACCTAAGACTGCTTGCGTTGCGTATCGTTACTCTCCGTATCTGTCTCTCTCTGTCCCTTCTTGCCTTAACAACCCGCCGTCGTTCTTTATATAAGAGAACGTTTCAGAGTCGGACGAAGGTACAAGAACGAGGATACGAATAAGAGCGGACGGAGAGAACATACGCGACGTACGAGCGATTGTTGGACGCTCGTCGGCGTTCGTCGCGGTCGTGCAGAGACCGTGCAAGTCGTACGCATGCTCGATATATAATCTATCGTGTTCACGGGAGACTACGAAACTCTACCTCTGTCTCTCTCTGTCCCTTCTTGCCTTGACAACCCGCCGTCGTTCTTCTTAAAAACTGTAAGAGAACGTTTCCGAGTCGGACGAAGGTATACGAAGGGATACGAATAAGAGCGGAGAGAACCGTCACGGACCTGCGTGAGTGCTCGCGGCGTCGTGAGTCGTCCTTACGAGGGCGACCGCCCGCTTATGCACCGCTTCGTGTATCGGTTATCGAACGTATATACTCGTAGTGTTCTCCTCGTGACCGATTTTTTTTTCATATCAGGCGATATATGCTACGTTTGCCGGTGTTCGACGCACGAAGGTCCGCGCCCCCGACGTCGTCTTAAACGAATATTATATTTGGCGAGACTGAGAGAGAAAGCAAATATGGGAACTCGGTCGAGAGAGGAGAGAAGAGAGAACCAAAAACCTAAACTCGATGGCGTGCGAAACTTTGCCATAATCTACCGTCTTTTCTCAAGACTCTCGTACAGCCCCAGGGATCGAATGCCCACTCCGTCTCTTCGCGAAAGCGACTGACAACAACGAGGACCGTCGCATCGATGGGTCGTCGTTGCGTTTTACACGCTCTGTGCTTTTTTACAAGCTCCGAAAGTATCAGCCGTAGATCCGGGAACGCACGCGCGAGATTTCTTCGAACGCTCTGACGACTTAGGGAGGTATGATCCCCAGCGTCGCGCGGAGATCGGAGAGTACACGTACTCGTATCGGGACGAATTTTCCCCGTCGTCGTGTATCTCTCTGCCCGCGCGCCTGGCCCCCCAAAGCCACGTTCGTCGGAAATCTTACATATTTGTAATGCGTGTGCGAACTAGCGTGTGTCTAAGATCGGCTATACACGGGTGCCGCTGTACTACAAGCTCGAGGTGTTTTGCGCAGCGTTTCTGTACCCGAGGAAGATGCGCATGTGAGTCCGTTACGAAGTTGTTCGTACGGTCGTCGTCGGAGAGATCGTAGACGAGGAAGAAGACGATCCCCTTTGGCGAGGCTCGAGAAAAAACTTTGAGAGAGACGAGGTATACACGCGAGTACGACTATGTCGTGCGCGCGTGTGATTTTTTTTTTTATGGCAATTCGGTGCTTCGAGAATAGAGAAAAGAGAGTGTTGGTCATCCCATGCCTCTTCGTCGTCTATCGCTGGACCGCGCATCCTAACGTCGCGCCGGTCGTCCAGTCCCCGAACACACACACCCGACGGTACGTCTCGCTCGCTTTTTCACTTGCGTGAGTTCCCGTACCGGGAACCGCTGGAATCGTCGAGAGAAGAGAAACGGCTGTAGGAGAAAAAGAGGACGGACGTTAAAAACCGGACGATCGTTACACGGATGTCTTGCGTGAGTCTTAGCTCGAACATGATACGACGAACGAAGTTTGGCACTTTGGCGAGATGCATAAAACGCTCGTACATACATATATATATATATATTGTATATCGAATAGAGAGTGTTCTCCTTCTATTCGATTTTTTTTTTCTCTTTGAGGCGATTTTCGCATAGAGAAATAC
>NW_027468954.1:45000-52500 GCF_051014615.1 Bombus vancouverensis nearcticus
ATTGGATCCGTAACTTCGGAATAAGGATTGGCTCTGAGGAGCGGGGCGTGTCGGGCTTGGTCGGGAAGCGGGTTTGGCTGACGTGCCGGGCCTGGGCGAGCTGAACGGGACGCGGCGTATCTATCTCTCTCGGGAGTGGATATCGTCGCGCACCCCGGATCCGAGCTCGGTCCCGTGCCTTGGCCTCCCGCGGATCTTCCTTGCTGCGAGGCTTCCGTGGCGGTTATACCGTCGCGGTCGTTCTCTTCGGCCGCCATTCAACGCTCAGCTCAGAACTGGCACGGACTAGGGGAATCCGACTGTCTAATTAAAACAAAGCATTGCGATGGCCCCCAAGGGTGTTGACGCAATGTGATTTCTGCCCAGTGCTCTGAATGTCAACGTGAAGAAATTCAAAAAAGCGCGGGTAAACGGCGGGAGTAACTATGACTCTCTTAAGGTTTCCACAGGCCTCGTCATTAGATTAGTGACGTTACAAGGGCGGTGTGTCGCTTGGACTTGGTCGCGCTTGCTATATAGCGAGGTGCGGCCGGTCTTGGCGGCGCATCGCCATATTTTTTTTAAGCCGAATTCGTGCTACACGAAACGGAAAAGGTGAACAGCAGCCTCGTCATCTGACTAGTGACGTTATAAAAGAAAGCAATACGCCGCTGGCACTTTGCCGCGCGTGCTCGAAAAGCAATACGCCGCTGGGACTTGGCTGTGCGCGCCAGAAAGTAATATGCCGCTGGCCCTTAGCCGCGTTCGCCCAAAAACGATACGCCGCTGGGACTTAGGCGGATGAGCTGGAAGGTGGCATGGCTTGCCTACGTGTGTGCTGGAAGAGCCGCGCGAGGGTTGCTGGTTGAGCGAAGCGATCTTGCTCGTTGGGTGGCGGGACGTTGGAAAACGGCTTGTCTCCAACGATGGAAGAGTCATAGTTGCTTGGGGGCAGGCGGGGCTTTGGCCCCGTTTGCTCAAGTCGCACTCCTACCTCCTCGTGGTACCGCCGGTAACATACTCATTTGTGTCAGCGCGGGGCGCATCCCCCCGGACACCGAGTATGGCCAAATGGAGTGCGGCGATGAAGGAGCGAGAGACGAAACCAAAAAATCGGCTTGCCGATCTAACGATGAATTTCATCGTGAAGTATGGAATTATCTCCCTGAAAGGAACTCGTTCCTTGATTAGCTATGGCACGACTTGGCAGTAATAAGGTTAACGATTGGGCATGTTTGAGGAAAATAATAGAATAAATATCATGGTAAATAAAGACATAGAAAGCGCCTCGGACGCGGCATCTCTCGGTCCCGGAGACGTCGCGGCGGATTCTTCCGCTCTGGAGGGGACCTTTGTTGACGATTTGGCTTCATCCCCGGACACGATTGACATCATGGTACCGATCGTGGGTGACCAGGTTGCCTGCCCTGTCTGCCAGAAAAGGGAAATCGACCTTTTCTTTTTGTCATTGTCAGACTTAGGGCGGCACCTGGAGCAACATCATGTGACAGCCCGCATCCAATGGAGATGCAAAGACTGTGGGAAAGGCTTTCCGAAGCTTCATGGGGCCAGATGCCACCTGCCTCATTGTAGAGGAACAAGTCAAGGACCCAGTGGTTCATATAGATGCGAAACCTGCCCCATGAGCTTTGGGACGCTTAGAGGGCTATCTACCCACGAGCGGCATGCGCACCCTGCCGTAAGAAATGTCAAAAGGAGGGGAACGGACCCCCCTGAGAAAAAATGGACGGCGGAGGAGTTGGCTCAGTTGAGGGAACTTTGGGAGATATATAAAGACCACAAATTCCCCAACAAAATGATCAGTGAGATCCTCACCAGCAAGACGATCGAACAAATCAGATACCAGCGTAAAAAGCTGAGGCTGATTGGTGAGGAAACAAGTTCCCAAGAGCCCACTCAGGTGACAGAGGGAGGGTGCGATCCCGTTGATCCAGGCAATGCGTGTTTCGAAGAACCTGGAGTCAGCGGTCTAGAATATGAACAGTGGAGACTCCAGCTAGAGTCCGCAATAATGACACAAGTCGAGGTGCCACCTGTTTTAAGGTGGGTCCACACTCGACTGATGACAATCTGGGTCTCTCTCAAGGGAAATAGGGAAGCCCTTGAGAGTGCTATAAATGAATTTTTAGAATTCACGCTCTATGGAGCCATAAAAGAAATTAATAGTAAAAAGAGGGCAAGTTCAGTTAAGAACAAGAGGATTGGTCACCAAGGAAAGAAAAAAGGTAATAGAAATGCTAGAAAAAGATACTCATACGCTCGTTGCCAGGAGTTGTTTACAGAAAATCCAAGGAGGTTGGCCGATGCCGTAATAAATGATGATCGGGCCTTCCTCCAACCGGCTAGGGATCTGCCTGATGCCGAGGAAGTGAGGAGGCTTTATGAGGATTTATGGGGCCAGACAGGACCTGTTGAAGCCCCCGTCCCAGGAAGTAGAGCCTCTGAGCTTTCCTTATGCGAGGTCTTCCCGCCAATTGCTGTTGAGGATGTGGCGGAGAAATTGAGCAGAATAAGAATGAAGGCTGCAGCAGGACCGGATGGCTTCCAGAAGGAACACCTTCTGATCCCTGGCCTGCCCACCATTTTAGCTGTATTGTACAATATCTTACTTTATTGCTCCTATTTTCCTCCTATATGGAAGGAAAATAGAACAACATTAATACCAAAACCAAATAAGTCGAGCAGCCTGGTCGAGAATTGGAGGCCTATAACTATAGGCCCCATTCTCGGCCGTATTTTCTCCTCCATAATTGACGGGAGGATAAGGAGGGGCATTGTGTTGAATCCAAGGCAGAAAGGATTCACCGCTGAAAGCGGTTGTAAAATAAACATCGACCTGTTGAGCGCTGCCTTGGATTATAGCAAGAAAAAGAAAGGCGGGGTATTCACTATTGTGGATATCTCCAAAGCCTTCGACACAGTGCCCCACTCGGCAATCGTCCCCTGCCTAAGGAGGAAGGGCGTGCCGATCCCCATTACTGACTTGATCAGGAACATGTATAACGAGGGCAAGACCACAATAAAATCTAAAAACAGCACCGGGGTCGAGATTAAGATCCTCAGGGGAGTTAAGCAGGGCGACCCTTTGTCACCGCTGCTATTCAACCTGTGCTTGGAGCCACTGCTGGATTTGATCGAGCAACAAACCAGCGGAATAAACGTGAATGAGACAAGAAAGATTCCTGTCCTGGCTTTTGCTGACGACGTAGTGTTGCTCGGCGCCGATATCGGGGAAGCGCAACGCCAAGTGGATGTGCTTGACGAGTATCTGAACGGCCTCGGTATGACCATCTCAAGGGATAAATGCCAGGCATTTCAAGTAGTCGCAGAAAGGCGTACTTGGTTCATCAAAGAACCAAAAATTAAACATGGGAACAACACCATCCCAACAGTCGATCCTGACGAAGCCTTCAGGTACTTAGGCGCCAAAATGGGGCCCTGGAAAGGCATACACTGTGGCATAATCGTTCCCGAGCTTCTGAGTGTGGTGAGGAGAGTTAGAAAGCTCTCACTCAAGCCATGCCAGAAGCTCGAATTGATCACAAAACATATCTTTCCCCGATATATTTATAACCTGCTCGTAAGCCCGCCGAGTGACAGCGTTTTAAGATTGCTGGACAGCGAAGTCAGGCAGGAAATAAAGGCTATATTCCATCTAACGCCTTCAACTGCCACTGGTTTTTTTCTATGCCCCCAAATCCTGGGGCGGATTAGGGTTGCCGAGGTTCGAGCACATCGTCAAACTTGGCACCCTAAAAAGTGCAATTAAAATAAAGGACTCGATCGACCCGGCGGTCTCCAGCCTGGTTGATGAAAAGTACAATGAGAAATTGAAAAAGATGGCAAACTCACTGAGGATCAATTGGCCAGCCTCTGTGGAAGATATCGAAAGAGCCCGAAAAAGATTAAAAGCGGGGCATGTGAAGCAATGGGCAGAACTAAGAAGTCAGGGACAGGGCGTACCTGACTTCTCGAGAAGCAAAGCTGGCAATGTGTGGCTTAAGGATTGCGAACTGCTCAAGCCATCAAGATTTATAGATGCGCTTAAACTCAGGACCAACACTGTTGGCACAAGAACAGTGCTGGCACGAGTCGACAAAAATTTGGACATCAATTGTAGAAAATGTCGAGCCCAGCCCGAGACCCTTGGACATATACTCGGGCTGTGCCAGTACACTAAGGGCCTGAGGATAAAGCGGCATGATGAAGCGAAAATGACCCTTGCCGAAAGTCTACGAAAAAATAATGAAGTTTTTGTTGAACCTACGCTCCGGGTGGGAGGTGCTCTTTTCAAGCCGGACCTCGTAGTTAAAAACGAGGAAAGGGTTCTCGTGGTCGACGTGACCGTCCGCTATGAGAATAAGGATTACCTCTCGCGCGCGGAGAAGGAAAAGGTCAACAAATATCGGCCATGCCTCGAACACCTAAAGGCAAGATTTAATGTCGGCAAGGGAGAAGTAATACCGGTGGTCTTGGGCAGTCGTGGTGCCATAACGCCTTCGACGGAAAGTAACCTCAAGCGTATGGGTATTGGTGGCCAAATTATCAAAACATTAGTACTGAACGTATTGAGAAGCTCCATAGAGCTGTGTAACATATTTTTAGATACATAAGTCAGACCCAGTTTTTTAAATTATTATTTATTTCTTTATTTATTTATTTATTTATTTATTTATTTATTTTGTTGTTACGTCCATGCATGATAGTGAATAAATTTGCTGTAACCTTTGGGTTACATAGCAAATATGTTATATTTTAATGTCCCTACGAGGGGGATAAACCTCGGAAGTACGGTCCTCGTATCGAGGATCGCAGGTTTTAGCCAAATGCCTCGTCATTAGATTAGTGACGTTACAAGGGCGGTGTGTCGCTTGGACTTGGTTGCGCTTGCTATATAGCGAGGTGCGGCCGGTCTTGGCGGCGCATCGCCATATTTTTTTTTTAAGCCGAATTCGTGCTACACGAAACGGAAAAGGTGAACAGCAGCCTCGTCATCTGACTAGTGACGTTATAAAAGAAAGCAATACGCCGCTGGGACTTGGCTGTGCGCGCCAGAAAGTAATATGCCGCTGGCCCTTAGCCGCGTTCGCCCAAAAACGATACGCCGCTGGGACTTAGGCGGATGAGCTGGAAGGTGGCATGGCTTGCCTACGTGTGTGCTGGAAGAGCCGCGCGAGGGTTGCTGGTTGAGCGAAGCGATCTTGCTCGTTGGGTGGCGGGACGTTGGAAAACGGCTTGTCTCCAACGATGGAAGAGTCATAGTTGCTTGGGGGCAGGCGGGGCTTCGGCCCCGTTTGCTCAAGTCGCACTCCTACCTCCTCGTGGTACGGCCGGTAACATACTCATTTGTGTCAGCGCGGGGCGCATCCCCCCGGACACCGAGTATGGCCAAATGGAGTGCGGCGATGAAGGAGCGAGAGACGAAACCAAAAAATCGGCTTGCCGATCTAACGATGAATTTCACCGTGAAGTATGGAATTATCTCCCTGAAAGGAACTCGTTCCTTGATTAGCTATGGCACGACTTGGCAGTAATAAGGTTAACGATTGGGCATGATTGAGAAAAATAATAGAATAAAATATCATGGTAAATAAAGACATAGAAAGCGCCTCGGACGCGGCACCTCTCGGTCCCGGAGACGTCGCGGCGGATTCTTCCGCTCTGGAGGGGACCTCTGTTGACGATTTGGCTTCATCCCCGGACACGATTGACATCATGGTACCGATCGTGGGTGACCAGGTTGCCTGCCCTGTCTGCCAGAAACGGGAAATCGACCTTTTCTTTTTGTCATTGTCAGACTTAGGGCGGCACCTGGAGCAACATCATGTGACAGCCCGCATCCAATGGAGATGCAAAGACTGTGGGAAAGGCTTTCCGAAGCTTCATGGGGCCAGATGCCACCTGCCTCATTGTAGAGGAACAAGTCAAGGACCCAGTGGTTCATATAGATGCGAAACCTGCCCCATGAGCTTTGGGACGCTTAGAGGGCTATCTACCCACGAGCGGCATGCGCACCCTGCCGTAAGAAATGTCAAAAGGAGGGGAACGGACCCCCCTGAGAAAAAATGGACGGCGGAGGAGTTGGCTCAGTTGAGGGAACTTTGGGAGATATATAAAGACCACAAATTCCCCAACAAAATGATCAGTGAGATCTTCACCAGCAAGACGATCGAACAAATCAGATACCAGCGTAAAAAGCTGAGGCTGATTGGTGAGGAAACAAGTTCCCAAGAGCCCACTCAGGTGACAGAGGGAGGGTGCGATCCCGTTGATCCAGGCAATGCGTGTTTCGAAGAACCTGGAGTCAGCGGTCTAGAATATGAACAGTGGAGACTCCAGCTAGAGTCCGCAATAATGACACAAGTCGAGGTGCCACCTGTTTTAAGGTGGGTCCACACTCGACTGATGACAATCTGGGTCTCTCTCAAGGGAAATAGGGAAGCCCTTGAGAGTGCTATAAATGAATTTTTAGAATTCACGCTCTATGGAGCCATAAAAGAAATTAATAGTAAAAAGAGGGCAAGTTCAGTTAAGAACAAGAGGATTGGTCACCAAGGAAAGAAAAAAGGTAATAGAAATGCTAGAAAAAGATACTCATACGCTCGTTGCCAGGAGTTGTTTACAGAAAATCCAAGGAGGTTGGCCGATGCCGTAATAAATGATGATCGGGCCTTCCTCCAACCGGCTAGGGATCTGCCTGATGCCGAGGAAGTGAGGAGGCTTTATGAGGATTTATGGGGCCAGACAGGACCTGTTGAAGCCCCCGTCCCAGGAAGTAGAGCCTCTGAGCTTTCCTTATGCGAGGTCTTCCCGCCAATTGCTGTTGAGGATGTGGCGGAGAAATTGAGCAGAATAAGAATGAAGGCTGCAGCAGGACCGGATGGCTTCCAGAAGGAACACCTTCTGATCCCTGGCCTGCCCACCATTTTAGCTGTATTGTACAATATCTTACTTTATTGCTCCTATTTTCCTCCTATATGGAAGGAAAATAGAACAACATTAATACCAAAACCAAATAAGTCGAGCAGCCTGGTCGAGAATTGGAGGCCTATAACTATAGGCCCCATTCTCGGCCGTATTTTCTCCTCCATAATTGACGGGAGGATAAGGAGGGGCATTGTGTTGAATCCAAGGCAGAAAGGATTCACCGCTGAAAGCGGTTGTAAAATAAACATCGACCTGTTGAGCGCTGCCTTGGATTATAGCAAGAAAAAGAAAGGCGGGGTATTCACTATTGTGGATATCTCCAAAGCCTTCGACACAGTGCCCCACTCGGCAATCGTCCCCTGCCTAAGGAGGAAGGGCGTGCCGATCCCCATTACTGACTTGATCAGGAACATGTATAACGAGGGCAAGACCACAATAAAATCTAAAAACAGCACCGGGGTCGAGCTTAAGATCCTCAGGGGAGTTAAGCAGGGCGACCCTTTGTCACCGCTGCTATTCAACCTGTGCTTGGAGCCACTGCTGGATTTGATCGAGCAACAAACCAGCGGAATA
>NW_027468954.1:57500-60000 GCF_051014615.1 Bombus vancouverensis nearcticus
GCGTTATAAGGTATCGAAATTATCAGCGAAATCGTTATGTTTCGACGAAATCTAGTCGAAAGTAGCGATTTCACTTTATTTTTTTAAAAAATTTCATCCACCGGACCAACATGACCGGGACGTTGGAACTTAGAATTTTTTCGCACCGCCACGAAAGTACCGAAAGTTCAACTCGAAATAACTCGAGAAAAAGCGTTATAAGGTATCGAAATTATCAGTGAAATCGTTATGTTTCGACGAAATCTAGTCGAACGTTACGATTTCACTTTATTTTTTTAAAAAATTTCATCCACCGGACCAACATGACCGGGACGTTGGAACTTAGAATTTTTTCGCACCGCCACGAAAGTACCGAAAGTTCAACTCGAAATAACTCGAGAAAAAGCGTTATAAGGTATCGAAATTATCAGCGAAATCGTTATGTTTCGACGAAATCTAGTCGAACGTTACGATTTCACTTTATTTTTTTAAAAAATTTCATCCGCCGGACCAACATGACTGGGACGTTGGAACTTTGAATTTTTTCGCCCCGTTACGAAAAGGCCGAAAGTTCCCCTCGAAATAACTCGTTAAAAAGTGTTACGAGGTACGGATGTTTTTACATAAATCGTTATAACTCGATAAAATACGTCGGGATTAAGCGTTTATATCGTCGGCAGACGGATATAAAAACGTTCGGACCGACACGACCGGCCGTTGGAACATAGAAAAATTCCGAGCCGGTACGTTGGGACTTAGAAAAATGCCGAGTGCGAAAAAGTTTTTTCGAGTTTACTCGGTTAAAAGCGTTACAAGGTATGAATTTTTTTGCATAAATCGACGTAACACGACAAAATACGTCGGGATTAATGGTTTATTTCCGTCCGAGAACGATTTTTAAAAACGGACCTATGCGGCCGGTCGTTCGAACTTGGAAAATTTTCGGACCGAACACTCTTTTCGAGTTAATTCGTTAAAAAGCGTTACGAGGTACGAATATTTTTACATAAATCGTTATAACTCGATAAAATACGTCGGGATTAAGCGTTTATATCGTCGGCAGACGGATATAAAAACGTTCGGACCGACACGACCGGTCGTTGGAACATAGAAAAATTCCGAGCCGGTACGTTGGGACTTAGAAAAATTCCGAGTGCGAAAAAGTTTTTTCGAGTTTATTCGTTAAAAAGCGTTATAAGGTATAAATTTTTTTACGGGAATCGTTATATCTCTATTAAATACGTCGGGATTAAACATTTTGATCGATTTTTTCAAAAAATTAGCGTTCGCCGAACTGACACGACTGGGATATTTTTCTAATTTTTTCGTTAATTAACGTTACAAGGTATATATTTTTTTGCATATTTCTACTTATTTTAACGTATTGTAATTGATTATAAACTTGTTTGTTTTCCGTATTCGATAAAAGAGTATGTTTACTGATGCAATTTTTCGGTGAAAAAAAAAATTAATTTTTTGGTAAAAATGCATTTTTATTATGTTAATAAAACGTCTGGTAATGTATTTCGATGGTTGGATATTGGCTTTGTGTAGTAGTGATCGAGCGTTCGCGAGACTAAGTTCCAGCGTCCCTTCCGAACGGTACGTTGCTACGGAGGTTTTGCACCGTAAGCGCGCGGCCGCTAGCCCGGCCGGCGCCGGCCTTCCGGCTGGCGCTTTCGTATCTATAAGAGAGACGTCGAGCCGGACGGTTCGGTCGGAGCAGCGTTGAGCGCGTGGCTATTCTACGGCCTCGGTTGAGAATTCAGTCACCGCTCCTCGAGTCTTAGTGTATTTTACGCTATTTCTCGACTGTTCCTCCGTTCTCGTACTGGTTTTTTCTCTACACTGCTGCGCCGCGGGTCGCTGTCCTGGACGTAATGACCAAATATCGTGGCAAGGTTCCCCTGAGTCGGGAAGCTGGTGACCTGTGTGTACGTATTCTAACAAAAGTTGTTAGATGCGTGTGTGCTTGTACTAACTGAGTATCGATTCACTCAAGGGATTATAACCGTCTGCTTTCTATAACAACTTCTGCTTTCGCAGAAGTATTCGACGGGCCGGTAGAGCGTACTATCTTTGCGTAGTATGTCTTCTACCGAGAATGTTCTACCGAAAAGGAAGAATATTCTTACGGTATGTCCAGCGCGACGCACTGGGATACGCGCTTGTTCGTTCAGCGTGAGGTGTGTATACGTGCTTTACCGCTAAGATATTCTAAGAGTTGAGAGAGGAGGAGAGATATAAGTCTTTTTACACGAAGACAGCATTATAGAATGTTCCTTTAGAAGTATGATTCTTAAACATTTTATATAATACTATGAGAGAGAGAGAGGAGAAGTTGAGAATTACAAAGTGGCTGCGAGCGGCGTTCGAAGATTATTACTGAACTATGGGTGTATCTCGAACGTCGCTAAGAGATATATTTTATAATATATCTATCTTAAGAACGAAAAGTCTCGTCGTACGGTGCTTACGTCCCACCTACGACACGAAGAGAACTTAAACGAAATTTATAAGA
>NW_027468954.1:62500-65000 GCF_051014615.1 Bombus vancouverensis nearcticus
ACCGTACGAACGAATATAAAAGTCCATGCAAACTAATAAGAAAATCTCTAAAGTGCCTCGTGTCGGAGAGATCATGCTCGCCTATTCTCTTCTATGTTTCGTGGTCTGTGTTGCGTTTGTTCTCCTCCTAGCAACGGGACATATCGAAGACTCCTCTTTGGGATCGAACGAAGCGTCTAGAACGAGTCGACGAGAGCGAAAGAACTTGTAGCGAGTCGCGCAGAGCGAAAGGATACCGATATACATCTTCGAAGGTTCTCTTCGAAGATCCATGGATACCTTCTGCGTCGACTTCTCTCGTCTCTTTCATCGAAACTCTCGTCGTTCTCGAAACGTGCTTCCTACCCACAGGGCGTGTGCTCTTCGTGTGTCGTTTCGTTCGAAATAACGAAACCACGTGTAACATACTCGTGGATCGGGTAACCTAGAACGAAGACGCATCGCGTGGATGTTGGCCCGCTATGCGACGATGACCGATGATGATGATGATACGATGTCGATGTCTATGTCGATGTCGACGACGACGACGATGAAGACGATGTGTAGCAACGATTCGTAACTAGTGTAGCCGAAGTTCGTTCAGAGGGGAATGCCGCCGGCTTCGAAGCCTCGATGTCGTGAGTCGGACACCCGTGCCGTCGCTAGAGTTTTTCAAACTCTGCTTCTGGATATTGGGACGAAAGACCGCTCGAGGACGACGACAGCCGTGCGTGCGTATCCCATCGAATTTTTTTACACCACCTGAACGAGACTAAAGTTTCGTCTAGTTGATCGTCTACCGTCGCATAATGTATATTATATACCGTTCAGAGGGGACCGGCTGTCTATCCTCGTTGTCGTGAGTCGGACACCCGTGCCGTCGCTAGAGTTTTTCAAACTCTGCTTCTGGATATTGGGACGAAAGACCGCGCGAGGACGACGGATTCGAGTTCCATCGAATTTTTGATGTACACACTACCTGAACGAGACTTAAAGTTTCATATAATATACCGTTCAGAGGGGACCGGCTGTCTTTCCTCGTTGTCGTGAGTCGGACACCCGTGCCGTCGCTAGAGTTTTTCAAACTCTGCTTCTGGATATTGGGACGAAAGACCGCGCGAGGACGACGGATGCGAGTTCCATCGAATTTTTGATGTACGCACTACCTGAACGAGACTTAGTTTCATCCAGTTTGTCGTCTATCATCGCATATATATAAATACCGTTCAGAGGGGACCGGCTGTCTATCCTCGTTGTCGTGAGTCGGACACCCGTGCCGTCGCTAGAGTTTTTCAAACTCTGCTTCTGGATGTTGGGACGAAAGACCGCGCGAGGACGATGGATGAGAGTCCCATCGAATTTTTGATTTACAAGACACACACACTACCTGAACGAGACTAAAGTTTCATCGAGTTTATCGTCGTCGCATAACCCGTTCGGAGGGAACCGGCTGTCTATCCTCGTTGTCGTGAGTCGGACACCCGTGCCGTCGCTAGAGCTTTTCAAACTCTGCTTCTGGATGTTGGGACGAAAGACCGCGCGAGGACGATGGCTGCGAGTACCATCGAATTTTTGTTTTTTTTTTTTTAAAAAAAAACATCACCCGAACGGAGATGTGTTCTATCTTTCGTCGATTTTTCATGCTTTCAGTCGTCGCGTGGTCGCCATCCGTTCGGAGGGGATCGCCGGCTTCGAAACCTCGATGTCCTGAGTCGGACACCCGTGCCGTCGCTAGAGTTTTTCAAACTCTGCTTCTGGATATTGGGACGAAAGACCGCTCGAGGCGGACGGCCGCGCAAATCCCATCGAATCTTTACTATCACCCGAACGATGGAGAGATGCACGCGCGCTGTTTCTTGAATAATTGGACGAGAGAGTAGAATCAAACACATATAAAACATGGGCTAGCCACCGTCCTTACTCGTTCGCGAGATCGTGTGCTGTACAGAGGATTCAGAATCGGGTGTATATATCCCCGTCGTTTCCTGACGAACGGAGCTTCGATCTCGATGGTTGTTATATATCATAATGTACTTTACGCCCGGCCGGCGAACGCGCGTATCTTCGCGCGTTCGTCGGTTTCTTTTTTTTCGAACGTTTTTGTGTCGTCAATCCTATGGCGACTTCTGCGCGTTCGATTCCCGTTGGTCGAACGTGACGGAACTCGGCTTCGCTAGAACCGAGAAGAGTACATTTGAGTATTGAACTGTTGCAAAATTTATAAAAGATTACCCTGAACGGTGGATCACTTGGCTCGTGGGTCGATGAAGAACGCAGCTAATTGCGCGTCAACGTGTGAACTGCAGGACACATGAACATCGACATTTCGAACGCACATTGCGGTCCACGGATACAATTCCTGGACCACGCCTGGCTGAGGGTTGCTCACGTAAACCTAAGACTGTTTGCGTTGCGTATCGTTACTCTCCGTATCTGTCTCTCTCTGTCCCTTCTTGCCTTAACAACCCGCCGTCGTTCTTCTTTATATAAGAGAACGTTTCAGAGTCGGACGAAGGTACAA
>NW_027468954.1:70000-72500 GCF_051014615.1 Bombus vancouverensis nearcticus
GCCGCGCGAGGGTTGCTGGTTGAGCGAAGCGATCTTGCTCGTTGGGTGGCGGGACGTTGGAAAACGGCTTGTCTCCAACGATGGAAGAGTCATAGTTGCTTGGAGGCAGGCGGGGCTTCGGCCCCGTTTGCTCAAGTCGCACTCCTACCTCCTCGTGGTACCGCCGGAAACTTACTCATTTGTGTCAGCGCGGGGCGCATCCCCCCGGACACCGAGTATGGCCAAATGGAGTGCGGCGATGAAGGAGCGAGAGACGAAACCAAAAAATCGGCTTGCCGATCTAACGATGAATTTCACCGTGAAGTATGGAATTATCTCCCTGAAAGGAACTCGTCCCTTGATTAGCTATGGCACGACTTGGCAGTAATAAGGTTAACGATGATTGAGAAAAATAACAAAAGAGTAATTAAATAATAAAATATCATGGTAAATAAAGACATAGAAAGCGCCTCGGACGCGGCATCTCTCGGTCCCGGAGACGTCGCGGCGGATTCTTCCGCTCTGGAGGGGACCTCTGTTGACGATTTGGCTTCATCCCCGGACACGATTGACATCATGGTACCGATCGTGGGTGACCAGGTTGCCTGCCCTGTCTGCCAGAAACGGGAAATCGACCTTTTCTTTTTGTCATTGTCAGACTTAGGGCGGCACCTGGAGCAACATCATGTGACAGCCCGCATCCAATGGAGATGCAAAGACTGTGGGAAAGGCTTTCCGAAGCTTCATGGGGCTAGATGCCACCTGCCTCATTGTAGAGGAACAAGTCAAGGACCCAGTGGTTCATATAGATGCGAAACCTGCCCCATGAGCTTTGGGACGCTTAGAGGGCTATCTACCCACGAGCGGCATGCGCACCCTGCCGTAAGAAATGTCAAAAGGAGGGGAACGGACCCCCCTGAGAAAAAATGGACGGCGGAGGAGTTGGCTCAGTTGAGGGAACTTTGGGAGATATATAAAGACCACAAATTCCCCAACAAAATGATCAGTGAGATCCTCACCAGCAAGACGATCGAACAAATCAGATACCAGCGTAAAAAGCTGAGGCTGATTGGTGAGGAAACAAGTTCCCAAGAGCCCACTCAGGTGACAGAGGGAGGGTGCGATCCCGTTGATCCAGGCAATGCGTGTTTCGAAGAACCTGGAGTCAGCGGTCTAGAATATGAACAGTGGAGACTCTAGCTAGAGTCCGCAATAATGACACAAGTCGAGGTGCCACCTGCTTTAAGGTGGGTCCACACTCGACTGATGACAATCTGTGTCTCTCTCAAGGGAAATAGGGAAGCCCTTGAGAGTGCTATAAATGAATTTTTAGAATTCACGCTCTATGGAGCCATAAAAGAAATTAATAGTAAAAAGAGGGCAAGTTCAGTTAAGAACAAGAGGATTGGTCACCAAGGAAAGAAAAAAGGTAATAGAAATGCTAGAAAAAGATACTCATACGCTCGTTGCCAGGAGTTGTTTACAGAAAATCCAAGGAGGTTGGCCGATGCCGTAATAAATGATGATCGGGCCTTCCTCCAACCGGCTAGGGATCTGCCTGATGCCGAGGAAGTGAGGAGGCTTTATGAGGATTTATGGGGCCAGACAGGACCTGTTGAAGCCCCCGTCCCAGGAAGTAGAGCCTCTGAGCTTTCCTTATGCGAGGTCTTCCCGTCAATTGCTGTTGAGGATGTGGCGGAGAAATTGAGCAGAATAAGAATGAAGGCTGCAGCAGGACCGGATGGCTTCCAGAAGGAACACCTTCTGATCCCTGGCCTGCCCACCATTTTAGCTATATTGTACAATATCTTACTTTATTGCTCCTATTTTCCTCCTATATGGAAGGAAAATAGAACAACATTAATACCAAAACCAAATAAGTCGAGCAGCCTGGTCGAGAATTGGAGGCCTATAACTATAGGCCCCATTCTCGGCCGTATTTTCTCCTCCATAATTGACGGGAGGATAAGGAGGGGCATTGTGTTGAATCCAAGGCAGAAAGGATTCACCGCTGAAAGCGGTTGTAAAATAAACATCGACCTGTTGAGCGCTGCCTTGGATTATAGCAAGAAAAAGAAAGGCGGGGTATTCACTATTGTGGATATCTCCAAAGCCTTCGACACAGTGCCCCACTCGGCAATCGTCCCCTGCCTAAGGAGGAAGGGCGTGCCGATCCCCATTACTGACTTGATCAGGAACATGTATAGCGAGGGCAAGACCACAATAAAATCTAAAAACAGCACCGGGGTCGAGATTAAGATCCTCAGGGGAGTTAAGCAGGGCGACCCTTTGTCACCGCTGCTATTCAACCTGTGCTTGGAGCCACTGCTGGATTTGATCGAGCAACAAACCAGCGGAATAAACGTGAATGAGACAAGAAAGATTCCTGTCCTGGCCTTTGCTGACGACGTAGTGTTGCTCGGCGCCGATATCGGGGAAGCGCAACGCCAAGTGGATGTGCTTGACGAGTATCTGAACGGCCTCGGTATGACCATCTCAAGGGATAAATGCCAGGCATTTC
>NW_027468954.1:77500-85000 GCF_051014615.1 Bombus vancouverensis nearcticus
GGACGTTGGAACTTAGAATTTTTTCGCACCGCCACGAAAGTACCGAAAGTTCAACTCGAAATAACTCGAGAAAAAGCGTTATAAGGTATCGAAATTATCAGTGAAATCGTTATGTTTCGACGAAATCTAGTCGAAAGTAGCGATTTCACTTTATTTTTTTAAAAAATTTCATCCACCGGACCAACATGACCGGGACGTTGGAACTTAGAATTTTTTCGCACCGCCACGAAAGTACCGAAAGTTCAACTCGAAATAACTCGAGAAAAAGCGTTATAAGGTATCGAAATTATCAGTGAAATCGTTATGTTTCGACGAAATCTAGTCGAAAGTAGCGATTTCACTTTATTTTTTTTTAGAATTTCATCCGCCGGACCAACATGACTGGGACGTTGGAACTTTGAATTTTTTCGCCCCGTTACGAAAAGGCCGAAAGTTCCCCTCGAAATAACTCGTTAAAAAGTGTTACGAGGTACGGATGTTTTTACATAAATCGTTATAACTCGATAAAATACGTCGGGATTAAGCGTTTATATCGTCGGCAGACGGATATAAAAACGTTCGGACCGACACGACCGGTCGTTGGAACATAGAAAAATTCCGACCCGGTACGTTGGGACTTAGAAAAATGCCGAGTGCGAAAAAGTTTTTTCGAGTTTACTCGGTTAAAAGCGTTACAAGGTATGAATTTTTTTGCATCAATCGACGTAACACGACAAAATACGTCGGGATTAATGGTTTATTTCCGTCCGAGAACGATTTTTAAAAACGGACCTATGCGGCCGGTCGTTCGAACTTGGAAAATTTTCGGACCGAACACTCTTTTCGAGTTAATTCGTTAAAAAGCGTTACGAGGTACGAATATTTTTACATAAATCGTTATAACTCGATAAAATACGTCGGGATTATGCGTTTATATCGTCGGCAGACGGATATAAAAACGTTCGGACCGACACGACCGGTCGTTGGAACATAGAAAAATTCCGAGCCGGTACGTTGGGACTTAGAAAAATTCCGAGTCCGAAAAAGTTTTTTCGAGTTTACTCTGTTAAAAGCGTTACAAGGTATGAATTTTTTTGCATAAATCGACGTAACACGACAAAATACGTCGGGATTAATGGTTTATTTCCGTCCGAGAACGATTTTTAAAAACGGACCTATGCGGCCGGTCGTTCGAACTTGGAAAATTTTCGGACCGAACACTCTTTTCGAGTTAATTCGTTAAAAAGCGTTACGAGGTACGAATATTTTTACATAAATCGTTATAACTCGATAAAATACGTCGGGATTAAGCGTTTATATCGTCGGCAGACGGATATAAAAACGTTCGGACCGACACGACCGGTCGTTGGAACATAGAAAAATTCCGAGCCGGTACGTTGGGACTTAGAAAAATTCCGAGTGCGAAAAAGTTTTTTCGAGTTTATTCGTTAAAAAGCGTTATAAGGTATAAATTTTTTTACGGCAATCGTTATATCTCCATTAAATACGTCGGGATTAAACATTTTGATCGATTTTTTCAAAAAATTAGCGTTCGCCGAACTTCTGCTTTCGCAGAAGTATTCGACGGGCCGGTAGAGCGTACTATCTTTGCGTAGTATGTCTTCTACCGAGAATGTTCTACCGAAAAGGAAGAATATTCTTACGGTATGTCCAGCGCGACGCACTGGGATACGCGCTTGTTCGTTCAGCGTGAGGTGTGTATACGTGCTTTACCGCTAAGATATTCTAAGAGTTGAGAGAGGAGGAGAGATATAAGTCTTTTTACACGAAGACAGCATTATAGAATGTTCCTTTAGAAGTATGATTCTTAAACATTTTATATAATACTATGAGAGAGAGAGAGGAGAAGTTGAGAATTACAAAGTGGCTGCGAGCGGCGTTCGAAGATTATTACTGAACTATGGGTGTATCTCGAACGTCGCTAAGAGATATATTTTATAATATATCTATCTTAAGAACGAAAAGTCTCGTCGTACGGTGCTTACGTCCCACCTACGACACGAAGAGAACTTAAACGAAATTTATAAGAATTGTTATACGAATAAGATCCCTGGTTGATCCTGCCAGTAGTCATATGCTTGTCTCAAAGATTAAGCCATGCATGTCTCAGTACATGCCGCATTAAGGTGAAACCGCGAATGGCTCATTAAATCAGTTATGGTTTCTTAGATCATACCTACATTTACTTGGATAACTGTGGTAATTCTAGAGCTAATACATGCAAACAGATTCCGACCAGAGATGGTAGGAATGCTTTTATTAGATCAAAACCAATCGGTGGCGGATGGCTCGTCTGTCCGTCCATCGTTTGTTTTGGTGACTCTGAATAACTTTGTGCTGATCGCATGGTCGTCTAGCACCGGCGACGCATCTTTCAAATGTCTGCCTTATCAACTGTCGATGGTAGGTTCTGCGCCTACCATGGTTGTAACGGGTAACGGGGAATCAGGGTTCGATTCCGGAGAGGGAGCCTGAGAAACAGCTACCACATCCAAGGAAGGCAGCAGGCGCGCAAATTACCCACTCCCGGCACGGTGAGGTAGTGACGAAAAATAACGATACGGGACTCATCCGAGGCCCCGTAATCGGAATGAGTACACTTTAAATCCTTTAACGAGGACCAATTGGAGGGCAAGTCTGGTGCCAGCAGCCGCGGTAATTCCAGCTCCAATAGCGTATATTAAAGTTGTTGCGGTTAAAAAGCTCGTAGTTGAATCTGTGTGTCACAGTGTCGGTTCACCGCTCGCGGTGTTTAACTGGCATTATGTGGTACGTCCTATCGGTGGGCTTAGCTCCTCGCGGGCGGTCCAACTAATATCCCATCGCGGTGCTCTTCACTGAGTGTCGAGGTGGGCCGATACGTTTACTTTGAACAAATTAGAGTGCTTAAAGCAGGCTACCTTCGCCTGAATACTGTGTGCATGGAATAATGGAATAGGACCTCGGTTCTATTTTGTTGGTTTTCGGAGCCCCGAGGTAATGATTAATAGGGACAGATGGGGGCATTCGTATTGCGACGTTAGAGGTGAAATTCTTGGATCGTCGCAAGACGGACAGAAGCGAAAGCATTTGCCAAAAATGTTTTCATTAATCAAGAACGAAAGTTAGAGGTTCGAAGGCGATCAGATACCGCCCTAGTTCTAACCATAAACGATGCCAGCCAGCGATCCGCCGAAGTTCCTCCGATGACTCGGCGGGCAGCTTCCGGGAAACCAAAGCTTTTGGGTTCCGGGGGAAGTATGGTTGCAAAGCTGAAACTTAAAGGAATTGACGGAAGGGCACCACCAGGAGTGGAGCCTGCGGCTTAATTTGACTCAACACGGGAAACCTCACCAGGCCCGGACACCGGAAGGATTGACAGATTGATAGCTCTTTCTTGATTCGGTGGGTGGTGGTGCATGGCCGTTCTTAGTTGGTGGAGCGATTTGTCTGGTTAATTCCGATAACGAACGAGACTCTAGCCTGCTAAATAGACGTAACTTATGGTATCTCGAAGGCCCCCGGCTTCGGTCGGTGGGTTTTTACTACCAACGTACAAACAAATCTTCTTAGAGGAACAGGCGGCTTCTAGCCGCACGAGATTGAGCAATAACAGGTCTGTGATGCCCTTAGATGTTCTGGGCCGCACGCGCGCTACACTGAAGGAATCAGCGTGTTTTCCCTGGCCGAAAGGCCCGGGTAACCCGCTGAACCTCCTTCGTGCTAGGGATTGGGGCTTGCAATTATTCCCCATGAACGAGGAATTCCCAGTAAGCGCGAGTCATAAGCTCGCGTTGATTACGTCCCTGCCCTTTGTACACACCGCCCGTCGCTACTACCGATTGAATGATTTAGTGAGGTCTTCGGACTGGTGCGCGGCCAATGTGATAAGCATTGCCGATGTTACCGGGAAGATGACCAAACTTGATCATTTAGAGGAAGTAAAAGTCGTAACAAGGTTTCCGTAGGTGAACCTGCGGAAGGATCATTAACGATACGATACCAAAAGAATTTGACTTGAACACATATAAAAACTATGAAATATATATCAATGGTCGGTAAGGAGCTGTACTCCTCCTGTATCGACGAAAGTATATACGACGTATTAACAAGCTATATACTTTAACAAACGAAAACGCCAGGGAGCTTGGCAACCTCCGTTGGCACGAATAGTAATATTCTTAAGGAGGAGACGACCCTCCAGCTACGGAATTATACGAAGAGAAGGTGGCACTCTCTCTCGATCATCGGGATGAAGAGATATGTATAAGTATAAAAACGAAATGCGAATGAAACTTATTCGAGGCGCCTGCGTGAGGTCGTAAACAGAAAGACCCGCCGTCTCCGAATAAAACATATATATATATGAAATTCTAATAAAAGGGAACTCTAGCTTCGAAAGAGCCAACAAAAGTTAAGGCTCGATATCAAACGAAAAAAATTACGATGGAAACCACGTGTAAAGAGAAATGCAGTCGTGGCGCCTGCGAGAGGCCGTACACAGAAAGACCCGCCGTCACGATCTCGTATTTCGTATTTGCATCGTGGAAACCGTACGAACGAATATAAAAGTCCATGCAAACTAATAAGAAAATCTCTAAAGTGCCTCGTGTCGGAGAGATCATGCTCGCCTATTCTCTTCTATGTTTCGTGGTCTGTGTTGCGTTTGTTCTCCTCCTAGCAACGGGACATATCGAAGACTCCTCTTTGGGATCGAACGAAGCGTCTAGAACGAGTCGACGAGAGCGAAAGAACTTGTAGCGAGTCGCGCAGAGCGAAAGGATACCGATATACATCTTCGAAGGTTCTCTTCGAAGATCCATGGATACCTTCTGCGTCGACTTCTCTCGTCTCTTTCATCGAAACTCTCGTCGTTCTCGAAACGTGCTTCCTACCCACAGGGCGTGTGCTCTTCGTGTGTCGTTTCGTTCGAAATAACGAAACCACGTGTAACATACTCGTGGATCGGGTAACCTAGAACGAAGACGCATCGCGTGGATGTTGGCCCGCTATGCGACGATGACCGATGATGATGATGATACGATGTCGATGTCGATGTCGACGACGACGACGATGAAGACGATGTGTAGCAACGATTCGTAACTAGTGTAGCCGAAGTTCGTTCAGAGGGGAATGCCGCCGGCTTCGAAGCCTCGATGTCGTGAGTCGGACACCCGTGCCGTCGCTAGAGTTTTTCAAACTCTGCTTCTGGATATTGGGACGAAAGACCGCTCGAGGACGACGACAGCCGTGCGTGCGTATCCCATCGAATTTTTTTACACCACCTGAACGAGACTAAAGTTTCGTCTAGTTGATCGTCTACCGTCGCATAATGTATATTATATACCGTTCAGAGGGGACCGGCTGTCTATCCTCGTTGTCGTGAGTCGGACACCCGTGCCGTCGCTAGAGTTTTTCAAACTCTGCTTCTGGATATTGGGACGAAAGACCGCGCGAGGACGACGGATTCGAGTTCCATCGAATTTTTGATGTACACACTACCTGAACGAGACTTAAAGTTTCATATAATATACCGTTCAGAGGGGACCGGCTGTCTTTCCTCATTGTCGTGAGTCGGACACCCGTGCCGTCGCTAGAGTTTTTCAAACTCTGCTTCTGGATATTGGGACGAAAGACCGCGCGAGGACGACGGATGCGAGTTCCATCGAATTTTTGATGTACACACTACCTGAACGAGACTTAGTTTCATCCAGTTTGTCGTCTATCATCGCATATATATAATATACCGTTCAGAGGGGACCGGCTGTCTATCCTCGTTGTCGTGAGTCGGACACCCGTGCCGTCGCTAGAGTTTTTCAAACTCTGCTTCTGGATGTTGGGACGAAAGACCGCGCGAGGACGATGGATGAGAGTCCCATCGAATTTTTGATTTACAAGACACACACACTACCTGAACGAGACTAAAGTTTCATCGAGTTTATCGTCGTCGCATAACCCGTTCGGAGGGAACCGGCTGTCTATCCTCGTTGTCGTGAGTCGGACACCCGTGCCGTCGCTAGAGCTTTTCAAACTCTGCTTCTGGATGTTGGGACGAAAGACCGCGCGAGGACGATGGCTGCGAGTACCATCGAATTTTTGTTTTTTTTTTTTTAAAAAAAACATCACCCGAACGGAGATGTGTTCTATCTTTCGTCGATTTTTCATGCTTTCAGTCGTCGCGTGGTCGCCATCCGTTCGGAGGGGATCGCCGGCTTCGAAACCTCGATGTCCTGAGTCGGACACCCGTGCCGTCGCTAGAGTTTTTCAAACTCTGCTTCTGGATATTGGGACGAAAGACCGCTCGAGGCGGACGGCCGCGCAAATCCCATCGAATCTTTACTATCACCCGAACGATGGAGAGATGCACGCGCGCTGTTTCTTGAATAATTGGACGAGAGAGTAGAATCAAACACATATAAAACATGGGCTAGCCACCGTCCTTACTCGTTCGCGAGATCGTGTGCTGTACAGAGGATTCAGAATCGGGTGTATATATCCCCGTCGTTTCCTGACGAACGGAGCTTCGATCTCGATGGTTGTTATATATCATAATGTACTTTACGCCCGGCCGGCGAACGCGCGTATCTTCGCGCGTTCGTCGGTTTCTTTTTTTTCGAACGTTTTTGTGTCGTCAATCCTATGGCGACTTCTGCGCGTTCGATTCCCGTTGGTCGAACGTGACGGAACTCGGCTTCGCTAGAACCGAGAAGAGTACATTTGAGTATTGAACTGTTGCAAAATTTATAAAAGATTACCCTGAACGGTGGATCACTTGGCTCGTGGGTCGATGAAGAACGCAGCTAATTGCGCGTCAACGTGTGAACTGCAGGACACATGAACATCGACATTTCGAACGCACATTGCGGTCCACGGATACAATTCCTGGACCACGCCTGGCTGAGGGTTGCTCACGTAAACCTAAGACTGTTTGCGTTGCGTATCGTTACTCTCCGTATCTGTCTCTCTCTGTCCCTTCTTGCCTTAACAACCCGCCGTCGTTCTTCTTTATATAAGAGAACGTTTCAGAGTCGGACGAAGGTACAAGAACGAGGATACGAATAAGAGCGGACGGAGAGAACATACGCGACGTACGAGCGATTGTTGGACGCTCGTCGGCGTTCGTCGCGGTCGTGCAGAGACCGTGCAAGTCGTACGCATGCTCGATATATAATCTATCGTGTTCACGGGAGACTACGAAACTCTACCTCTGTCTCTCTCTGTCCCTTCTTGCCTTGACAACCCGCCGTCGTTCTTCTTAAAAACTGTAAGAGAACGTTTCCGAGTCGGACGAAGGTATACGAAGGGATACGAATAAGAGCGGAGAGAACCGTCACGGACCTGCGTGAGTGCTCGCGGCGTCGTGAGTCGTCCTTACGAGGGCGACCGCCCGCTTATGCACCGCTTCGTGTATCGGTTATCGAACGTATATACTCGTAGTGTTCTCCTCGTGACCGATTTTTTTTTCATATCAGGCGATATATGCTACGTTTGCCGGTGTTCGACGCACGAAGGTCCGCGCCC
>NW_027468954.1:90000-100000 GCF_051014615.1 Bombus vancouverensis nearcticus
GGTGTCGCTGCGGATTCTTCCGCTCTGGAGGGGACCTCTGTTGACGATTTGGCTTCATCCCCGGATACGATTGACATCATGGTACCGAGCGTGGGTGACCAGGTTGCCTGCCCTGTCTGCCAGAAAAGGGAAATCGACCTTTTCTTTTTGTCATTGTCAGACTTAGGGCGGCACCTGGAGCAACATCATGTGACAGCCCGCATCCAATGGAGATGCAAAGACTGTGGGAAAGGCTTTCCGAAGCTTCATGGGGCCAGATGCCACCTGCCTCATTGTAGAGGAACAAGTCAAGGACCCAGTGGCTCATATAGATGCGAAACCTGCCCCATGAGCTTTGGGACGCTTAGAGGGCTGTCTACCCACGAGCGGCATGCGCACCCTGCCGTAAGAAACGTCAAAAGGAGGGGAACGGACCCCCCTGAGAAAAAATGGACGGCGGAGGAGTTGGCTCAGTTGAGGGAACTTTGGGAGATATATAAAAATCACAAATTCCCCAACAAAATGATCAGTGAGATCCTCACCAGCAAGACGATCGAACAAATCAGATACCAGCGTAAAAAGCTGAGGCTGATTGGTGAGGAAGCAAGTTCTCAAGAGCCCACTCAGGTGACAGAGGGAGGGTGCGATCCCGTTGATCCAGGCAATGCGTGTTTCGAAGAACCTGGAGTCAGCGGTCTAGAATATGAACAGTGGAGACTCCAGCTAGAGTCCGCAATAATGACACAAGTCGAGGTGCCACCTGTTTTAAGGTGGGTCCACACTCGACTGATGACAATCTGGGTCTCTCTCAAGGGAAATAGGGAAGCACTTGAGAGTGCTATAAATGAATTTTTAGAATTCACGCTCTATGGAGCCATAAAAGAAATTAATAGTAAAAAGAGGGCAAGTTCAGTTAAGAACAAGAGGATTGGTCACCAAGGAAAGAAAAAGGGTAATAGAAATGCTAGAAAAAGATACTCATACGCTCGTTGCCAGGAGTTGTTTACAGAAAATCCAAGGAGGTTGGCCGATGCCGTAATAAATGATGATCGGGCCTTCCTCCAACCGGCTAGGGATCTGCCTGATGCCGAGGAAGTGAGGAGGCTTTATGAGGATTTATGGGGCCAGACAGGACCTGTTGAAGCCCCCGTCCCAGGAAGTAGAGCCTCTGAGCTTTCCTTATGCGAGGTCTTCCCGCCAATTGCTGTTGAGGATGTGGCGGAGAAATTGAGCAGAATAAGAATGAAGGCTGCAGCAGGACCGGATGGCTTCCAGAAGGAACACCTTCTGATCTCTGGCCTGCCCACCATCTTAGCTGTATTGTACAATATCTTACTTTATTGCTCCTATTTTCCTCCTATATGGAAGGAAAATAGAACAACGTTAATACCAAAACCAAATAAGTCGAGCAGCCTGGTCGAGAATTTTAGGCCTATATCTATAGGCCCCATTCTCGGCCGTATTTTCTCCTCCATAATTGACGGGAGGATAAGGAGGGGCATTGTGTTGAATCCAAGGCAGAAAGGATTCACCGCTGAAAGCGGTTGTAAAATAAACATCGACCTGTTGAGCGCTGCCTTGGATTATAGCAAGAAAAAGAAAGGCGGGGTATTCACTATTGTGGATATCTCCAAAGCCTTCGACACAGTGCCCCACTCGGCAATCGTCCCCTGCCTAAGGAGGAAGGGCGTGCCGATCCCCATTACTGACTTGATCAGGAACATGTATAACGAGGGCAAGACCACAATAAAATCTAAAAACAGCACCGGGGTCGAGATTAAGATCCTCAGGGGAGTTAAGCATGGCGACCCTTTGTCACCGCTGCTATTCAACCTGTGCTTGGAGCCACTGCTGGATTTGATCGAGCAACAAACCAGCGGAATAAACGTGAATGAGACAAGAAAGATTCCTGTCCTGGCTTTTGCTGACGACGTAGTGTTGCTCGGCGCCGATATCGGGGAAGCGCAACGCCAAGTGGGTGTGCTTGACGAGTATCTGAACGGCCTCGGTATGACCATCTCAAGGGATAAATGCCAGGCATTTCAAGTAGTCGCAGAAAGGCGTACTTGGTTCATCAAAGAACCAAAAATTAAACATGGGAACAACACCATCCCAACAGTCGATCCTGACGAAGCCTTCAGGTACTTAGGCGCCAAAATGGGGCCCTGGAAAGGCATACACTGTGGCATAATCGTTCCCGAGCTTCTGAGTGTGGTGAGGAGAGTTAGAAAGCTCTCACTCAAGCCATGCCAGAAGCTCGAATTGATCACAAAACATATCTTTCCCCGATATATTTATAACCTGCTCGTAAGCCCGCCGAGTGACAGCGTTTTAAGATTGCTGGACAGCGAAGTCAGGCAGGAAATAAAGGCTATATTCCATCTAACGCCTTCAACTGCCACTGGTTTTTTCTATGCCCCCAAATCCTGGGGCGGATTAGGGTTGCCGAGGTTCGAACACATCGTCAAACTTGGTACCCTAAAAAGTGCAATTAAAATAAAGGACTCGATCGACCCGGCGGTCTCCAGCCTGGTTGATTAAAAGTACAATGAGAAATTGAAAAAGATGGCAAACTCACTGAGGATCAATTGGCCAGCCTCTGTGGAAGATATCGAAAGAGCCCGAAAAAGATTAAAAGCGGGGCATGTGAAGCAATGGGCAGAACTAAGAAGTCAGGGGCAGGGCGTACCTGACTTCTCGAGAAGCAAAGCTGGCAATGTGTGGCTTAAGGATTGCGAACTGCTCAAGCCATCAAGATTTATAGATGCCCTTAAACTCAGGACCAACACTGTTGGCACAAGAACAGTGCTGGCACGAGTCGACAAAAATTTGGACATCAATTGTAGAAAATGTCGAGCCCAGCCCGAGACCCTTGGACATATACTCGGGCTGTGCCAGTACACTAAGGGCCTGAGGATAAAGCGGCATGATGAAGCGAAAATGACCCTTGCCGAAAGTCTACGAAAAAATAATGAAGTTTTTGTTGAACCTACGCTCCGGGTGGGAGGTGCTCTTTTCAAGCCGGACCTCGTAGTTAAAAACGAGGAAAGGGTTCTCGTGGTCGACGTTACCGTCCGCTATGAGAATAAGGATTACCTCTCGCGCGCGGAGAAGGAAAAGGTCAACAAATATCGGCCATGCCTCGAACACCTAAAGGCAAGATTTAATGTCGGCAAGGGAGAAGTAATACCGGTGGTCTTGGGCAGTCGTGGTGCCATAACGCCTTCCACGGAAAGTAACCTCAAGCGTATGGGTATTGGTGGCCAAATTATCAAAACATTAGTACTGAACGTATTGAGAAGCTCCATAGAGCTGTGTAACATATTTTTAGATACATAAGTCAGACCCGGTTTTTTAAATTATTATTTATTTCTTTATTTATTTATTTATTTATTTAACTTGTTGTTACGTCCATGCATGATAGTGAATAAATTTGCTGTAACCTTTGGGTTACATAGCAAATATGTTATATTTTAATGTCCCTACGAGGGGGATAAACCTCGGAAGTACGGTCCTCGTATCGAGGATCGCAGGTTTTAGCCAAATGCCTCGTCATCTAATTAGTGACGCGCATGAATGGATTAACGAGATTCCCTCTGTCCCTATCTACTTCCCGCAGGGAGGATTCGCTTTTGCGAGTCTATGGGGGCTGGCAAACCCACGGTCCCGCAGCCAGGGAGGACCGTCGGGACAAGCGTCCCGCTTACGTGAGTCCTCCATGTACACCGCAAGGAAGGTTGCTGTGGTGTAAGACAAAGTCTTCCCCACGGAGCCTTGGGTAGTAGCGCACCCACGATCCTGAAGCCAAGGGTGAGACCGTCGGGAAAGCCGCCGAGGTACACTTCCTCAACTCCCGCTTACGTGAGTCTCATCTGGGTCTGACTGCACGGTGTGCAGGTAAACCGTGCAGCAGAGACGTGGCGGTACATCCACACGCGCGGTCCCACCGTTGACAATGAACGGTACCACGGGCGGTCGAGTGTTAGCCCAGAGGGCGTAGCGAACCCTCGGCTCGACCAATTATGGGTATGGACTCGTGGTGGCAGTGGTTGTGGCCAAATGCTGGCAAGAGGGCCGAGTTAAGGGGGACAAAGTCCTCCGAATGGCCTTCGGCGGGTGAGCAGCGTCCCACCTGCTCCGGATACCGTCCCGGAAGACGGAAGGGCTTGGAAAGGGCCCCGTTCGACCTGAGACGAGAGAGCCTCCTGCAGGCGATTATTTGAGGTAACCGGTACTGTGTACCGAGTGCGCTGGTTGGGCGTATCCCAACTCCGATGGCTTCTAGGGTTGCCCGGGCGCTGTATATGATATTAAATCTCAGGAAAGTACCCGACACCAAGAACCAAACTATATGTCCCTATCTACTAGTCCACAAGATGGCGGCATACTGAGAACACGCGTTCACGTCGCTCCGTACTTAATGTTCGAGTTCTTGCGGAAAAGCAAAGAAATCGGGCGAGAAAATAACGCGAAAGTGGAGTGAAAGTGCTTGGGAATTAAAGTAATAATAAAGTACAGTGGAGATCGCTTTTATAGAAGCGTGAGTGGACAGAGAAAAACGTGGCTGAGGTTAGGGCAGAGTGGAAGACATCTTGAGACGCGCGACTGCAGCGCCGCCGCACGGGCTACTTGGTAACTGCGCGCCAACGTTCGTAAAGCAATACGCCGCGGGACTAGCGTCCGCGTTCGTAAAGCGATACGCCGAGGGACTCAGTGCAGGTGTTCGTGAAGCCGCTCGCAGCGGTACTTAGTGTATCCGCGTCCGCAAAGCAACACGCTGCGGTCTAAGTGCCACGTTCGTAAAGTGACACATCAGGACACAGCAAAAGTATCCAGTTTGAAACACAGAGAAGTGCTAGTGCAAGTGCTTGACTAGTGCCGCCATTACGCCTTCGGACTTAGTGTCTGTGCGCGTAAAACAATACGCCGCTGGGACTCTGTCTCGAGCGAGAAAAAAAAAGCAATACGCCGTCGGACTTAGTGCCCGCGCGTATAGATAATAATAGTACAGTGCAAGCAAAAGTGCTTGACCAGTGCCGCCGTTACGCCGTCGGACTTAGTGTCTGTGCGCGTAAAACAATACGCCGCTGGAACTTAGTGTCTGTGCGCGTAAAACAATACGCCGCTGGGACTTAGTGTCTCGGCGCGTAAAACAGTACGCCGCTGGGACTCTGTCTCGAGCGAGTAAAAAAAAGCAAAAAAGCAATACGCCGTCGGACTTAGTGCCCGCGCGTATAGATAATAATAGTGGTGCAGTGCAAGCACAAGTGCTCGACCAGTGCCGCCGTTACGCCGTCGGACTTAGTATCTGTGCGCGTAAAACAATACGCCGCTGGGACTTAGTGTCTCGGCGCGTAAAACAATACGCCGCTGGGACTTAGTGTCTCGGCGCGTAAAACAATACGCCGCTGGGACTCAGGCTCGAGCGAGTAAGATAAAAGGAATACGCCGTCGGACTTAGTGCCCGCGCGCGAGAAAGAATAGCGCAGGGCAAATACAAATACAAGTGCGTGACCAGTGCCGCCGTTACGCCGTCGGACCTAGTGTCTCTGCGCGCAAAACAATACGCCGCGGGGACTTACAAATATCAGAATGGCTACGAAGGGTCAATCCCCAACCGCTACAAAAGCAAGAGTGGTTCTCCAACCACTGAAAACGCAAAAGGTGGAGGGGAAAAGCCCGGTTCAGGAGAGAAAGAAGAGAACAGAGGAGAAAGAAAAAGGGGAAGAGGCGAAGCAGCAGCAATCGCCTGTAGCAGCAGACGAACCCCGCACTGTGCTCGATTTAAAAGCACAGGCAGGGGAAATAGAGAAGGGCGTATTAGCCTTCTGTCTGGACCCAAACAAGAAGGTTAACAAGGAGCAAACCGCAGCCATCATGCGGTATTTCCGGGACATGCGAGGGATAGTGGAAGAACTCTTACTCCACAACAGCTACCTCACCGGGAAGTTGTACCAGAGCACCGGCGCGGAGAAGAAGGAAACGGCGATACTGAGTGCCGTCAACAAGACGCTACAAACGAGCAAGCGGCTCGAAACGGCAGTCAAATCAAGGATGGAGCCTAAGCAGTCCTCCTACGCCGAAAAAGTCAAAATGAAGAATAGTATGGTGGGGCAAATCGCGGTCAAACCACCTACAAATGCGGTGATAATCCGGCCGGAGTCGTCAGACTCCGAGATAAAAACGAGTGAGGAAGCACGGGAGGCAGTCTTCACGCTGGTGAACCCACGTAAGAGAGGAATCCAGATCACCGCAGTGATGAAAATCAGCGGAAACGGATTAGTCGTGGAAACGGCGAACCCCGAAGGCCTAAAAGCGTTCACGGAGAACGCCAAGCTAAAGGAAGCCGGCCTAAA
The DNA here is from genome assembly GCF_051014615.1 of Bombus vancouverensis nearcticus. Taxonomy (NCBI): domain Eukaryota; kingdom Metazoa; phylum Arthropoda; class Insecta; order Hymenoptera; family Apidae; genus Bombus; species Bombus vancouverensis. The sequence continues at coordinate 96,336 of NW_027468954.1, forward strand.
AACCAGCACGCCGCAGAGGAGGCTGCCCCGGGTAATATTATATGATGTTCCACGGGAAATGCCGGAGAAGGAAATAATGGGCTGCATCAAGAAGCAGAACCAAGAAAGGCTAACAGATGAAGACGTCGGAGCCATCAAATTCTGCTTCAGAACAGGCCGCAAGGACTCCGAGGAAACTAACTGGGTACTGGAAGTGCCCCCCCCCCCCCAGGTAAGAGATAAACTACTAACTGGCAAGATATTCATCTCGTGGAATGCTTGCCGGGTTCGGGATTACATAGCCGTCAGCCGCTGTTACAAGTGCCAAGGCTACGGGCACGTGGCAAAACACTGCCGCTTGGGCTATGAGATCTGCGCACATTGCGCGGAAAGCGGACATAGCACTAAAGAGTGCACGAACAAAAACAAGAACGCCGGCTGCGTCAACTGCAAGAAGGCAGGGAAAAAAGGCGATCATGCGGCCTCTAACGTAGACTGCCCTATGTACAAGAAGGCGTTAGAAATAATTATCTCCTGTACTACGTATGAGTAAAGCCCCGAGCAAAAATGGAAGAGGACACGGGGGTAGAAGGGGTATAAGGATCCTGCAGCATAATATGCAGCGTTCCAAAACTGTCCCCCACGAAATCAGGACACAGATGGAAGCTGATGGCGACGAAATCTTGCTAATGCAAGAGCCATACAGCATCGACGGAAAAATACCCGGACTCGGAACAGGAATCTCGATCGCCTGTCGGGGTTCGAAGGGTGACCCACCAATGGCAGCAGTAGGAGTTAAGTCGAAGGAGCTAACGCCGCTCGAAATTGCCGGACTATGTACAACGCACTGCGCTTGTGTACAAGTAAGCGATGGAGAGACGGAGGTATACTTCGTCAGCCAGTACTTTCCGCCGACCGAAAATATCGAAGTCGGCCTCGAGCAATTAGACAAAGTACTGAATAGGCTTAGAGGGAAGAAAGCCATTATTGGCCTGGACTCCAACGCCAAATCTCCGCTGTGGTGCAGCAAGGACATCGACGACAGAGGTGAGGCCCTGGAGGCTGTCATCGCACAATACAACCTCCACATCCTCAACAAACCGGGACAGGCACACACATTTGAAACAACGAGAGGGCGATCGAACATAGACCTGACTATGGCGACTCCGGAAGCAATACCGCTCGTGAAGGAATGGAGAGTACACGAGGAGGGAACCTCCAGCGATCACAGAATACTGGAGACGCGTCTTGATTTTAACGAGGGGAGTACTCCGCCGCAGCTTCAGGAAAGAAGATACAACACTCGGCACGCCAACTGGGAGGTCTTTCAAAGAGTGATCATAGAGGAAAAGGCGACACTCCGAGAGACAAACCCCCGGCAGCCGAACGAGGTTGAACGAATGGCCGAGCAGATGCAGGAAGTCCTCAGAAGAGCCTGCGATGCCGCCATTCCGAGGAAAAAATGGTATCACAGATCGGTGCCATGGTGGACGCCTGAGCTCACACGAGCAAAGAGGGAAGTCTACCGGGCAAGGAGGAAATACCAGGGGACCAGGGACCCCGCAACGAGGGAGCAGGAGAAGCTGCGGTATAGAGAAATCAGAAAGGAGTACGTAAAAGCAATCACCAGGACCAAGATACGCAGCTGGAGAGACTTTATTACCAAGGAGGGCAACGCAGAACCCTGGGGTATTGCCTACCGAACGGCCACGGGCAAGCTAAGGAGGGAAGAAACAGTGTCGACTCTGCGGACGCCACAAGGGGAAACCTCCTACTGGCGAACCACTGCGGCGGCGATGCTGTCCGCCCTACTACCCGACGACGAGGAAGAAACGGACACGCCGGAGCAGACAGCGATCAGACGCGACTGTACAACCCCCCCGAACGTCGAGGACACCCCAGAGTTCCGCTACGAGGAACTCAGTGGCGCCGTAAAACGACTAACGAAGGGGAAATGTCCTGGACCTGACCTAGTCGAGGCCGAAGTAATCCAACGCGCCTGGGGTGGAATCCATCAGGAACTCCTCAGGCTCATGAATAGCTGCCTCACCTGGGGAGTCTTCCCGAAGGTTTGGAAATTGGGGAACGTCATCACTATCCCGAAGGGACCAGAACGGGATAAGAGTAGCCCGAAGTCTTACAGGCCGATTTGCCTACTATCGATGGTGGGCAAGTTACTGGAAAGGCTGATGGCTGCCAGGATGGCAACTATATTCCACGACCACGCCCTAACGTCGGACAGGCAGTACGGCTTTCGCCCTGGTAGATCTACAGTGGACGCGATCACAAAATTCCGCGAGATAGTCGAGCGAATGAGTGAGGAAAAGTACGTACTCGCAATCGCGCTCGACATATCAGGAGCATTCGATAACGTGTGGTGGCCCAACGTGATGCACGAGTTGAAGAGAAGAGACTGCCCCGCCAATCTATATCGACTGACGAGAAGCTACTTTTCGGACAGAGCCGTGCGAATCGCGGGGAAAAATGACATGGTCAGCAAGCCCGTTACGAAGGGTTGCTCGCAGGGGTCGGTACTGGGTCCAAGCTTCTGGAACCTAATATTCGACGACCTGCTAGCCGAACTCACGACAAGCGCGACAGAGTGCGAACCGATCGCGTACGCGGACGACATAGTGATCCTGGTCGCAGGAAACGCGAGAACCGAACTGCAAGAGAAGGGACAAGATATAGTCACACGCTGGTGCGACCTGGTGGTTGCTACCTGGTGCGACAGGAAGAAACTCACGCTGTCGGCGGAGAAAACGGAAATGATGCTCGTCAAGGGCAAGCTGGATGCGGAGAGATCACCGATCATCAAGATCGATGGCAGAAGCATAAAAATGAAACAGGCTATAAAATACCTGGGAGTGTACCTAGAAAGCGGCCTGAAAATAAACAGGCATGTACCGGAGATGACAAAAAAGTGCCAGAAACTATTCAACAGCCTCGCGAGAGTGGCCAAGGCGAAGTGGGGACTCGGACACGCGGCCATGCGTACCCTGTACAAAGGGCTGTACGAACCGATAACCACATACGCCGCAGCCGGCTGGAGCGACCTGCTGAAAGGTAAGGCGAAGAGCAGACTAATAAGATCGCAGAGGATGGCACTCCTCCGAGTGACAAAGGCATACAGGACAACGTCAACAGAGGCCCTCCAAGTCATCGCCGGAGCTATCCCGATCGACCTCCTCATCGAAGCCCGAGCAAGGAAATACCGATGGGGGAAAGGCCAAGACGACGCGAGCAGCGAAAAGGAAATCGCCAGGCAAGCAATAGAGAAGTGGCAGGAACGCTGGCAGACCACGAGCAAGGGGAGGACGACTTATGCGTACTTCGACAGCATTAAGGACAGGCTTGAGAATCGCTGGGTAAGACCCGACCACTATATGACACAGTTCATCAGCGGTCATGGGGACTTTAACAGCAAACTCAAGACGTTCGGCTTGAGCGAAGTGGACACGTGCGACTGCGGCAGTGAGGAAACCCCCCACCATATCCTCGAGGAATGTCCTCTCTTCGAAGAAGACCGTCAAACACTGCGGAACGCGATACGCGAACTAAAGTTAGACTGGCCAGAAGAAAAGTGGGAGTTTATAACGAAGGACGTATACCCCCACTTCCTCCAGTTCACAAGGAGCGTCCTGCGGGCAAAGTAGGAGAAGAGAAGGAGAATTCTGTGGGAAACA